>NC_080690.1:48597789-48727789 GCF_030445035.2 Dasypus novemcinctus | reverse complement strand
TGCCATCCCCAACACAACAGAGGAAAAGGGAATTCACCAATGATAGGGAAAGAGGAATTCACCTTTCAATGTTTCCACCAATTTCTGCTTCTGCCCCCAATGAAGGTTTTTATAATGATCCTACTTCAGATCAGCAACTAATCTTGCAAGTTTTGCCCTTCCAGGTTCAGTCACTTTTGGAAGGAACTTCAGTCCGGACATTAAAAATCATGGCACATGCTCACTCACCGATTCAGTCACCGAGGAAAGGCACAATTACTGTTTGGCTTGCCCAGTGTTCTGATGTAGGAAAAATGGACTGATAAGAGGTGATTCCTGGAGCTAGTCTTACCTCTCTTTCGGCTAGGGCATATGAACCTGCTGAAGCTGGGGACAGCACAGTCCTTTGTCACATGCCACTTATAAATTAAACCCGTGCTCCCTTCTACACCTGGCCCACCTCAGCCACGTGCCCGTCCTCTCGGTGG
Source organism: Dasypus novemcinctus (assembly GCF_030445035.2). Taxonomy (NCBI): domain Eukaryota; kingdom Metazoa; phylum Chordata; class Mammalia; order Cingulata; family Dasypodidae; genus Dasypus; species Dasypus novemcinctus. The sequence continues at coordinate 48,727,322 of NC_080690.1, read as the reverse complement.
GCTGCAAAGAATCACACAGCCTCACGTCCTGTATAATTAAATCAAATCAGCCTCATACCCGTAGTGCTCCACCATGTTTCAGCATACCTAATTAAGCTTCCTTAGGCAACCTTAATTTGGAACTCAGTTTTCTTTCCAGAGGAATGGGGTCCCAGCGTTTCTGACAAGGTCCTGGTCAGGGACCAAGAAGGGCTAAATATCATGCCCTAGCCTTTCATGGACAGTCAGCAAATGGCCAGGAATCTGGCCCTGGAGACACCAGCCATCCTGAGTCTGGACTAGGTCTGCAGGTGCGGGAGGGTTGAGGAATCCATGGCTGTTGTGTTGTTGTTGGTGACTTCATTTCCAGACTGTTGGGGTGACACTGCCCTATGCCCCTTTTCCCCTGAGAACACGCTATGGGAGCTGCTTTATTCATTCATTCATTCATTTATTCATTCATTCCATCAACTTTTACCTCTTATTCTTGAAGTGCTGGGAAATACAGTGGAAAGCAAAACACCCAAGGCCCCTGCCCTCATGGAGCTTGCAGTCTCCTGGAGGACAACACTAATCAAATAATTACCAGATAACTAAGTGTTGTGGGTAATGGCTATGAAGGGAAAAAAAACATGGGCAATTTAGGGAACATGACGTAGATGACCCCTTTGAAAATGCAGGCTCCCAGCCTGGTTTCTCTTATTATTATCACCTACTGGGAATATAGTCGTAATTTGTTAGCTTCACATTTGTTATCATCTACTACCTTCATCACTCTAATTCAAAGAGTTCCAATTGTTTCCCTTCTGAATTGTCTTATCTTCTATTCTTTTAAACTTATCTTTTATACTTATTCTTTTAATTTTTTCTTTCTTTTTTGTATCTTTTTTAATGTTTTCTTTAACCCTTTAAACCTTTAGCTCTGTCAAGTTTTACCCTTTTGAATCTCTAGGCTTCCAGCCTTTATTATTTTAATTTGGGTATTTTGTTTTTAAAAATGCTTATTGTGTTTCTTTGTGTTATTCATTCCTAATTGGTTATTTTAAATCCTGTTAATTTTTGTTTTATCCTTGTTAATCTTATGTTTCTCAACTCTCTCCCCTAAACTTTTAACTTGTTGGTCTCCATTTGTTAATGTCTTGCTTTTACCTGTTGTTTTCTTTTTATTGTCTTCACTTTTGTTATTTTAATTTTAATCTTGTGTATTTCCTACCAGGAGGCAAGAGGTCTGGCATGGGGACCCTGGAGGCTATGCCTTTTCCCTCCCCTTGTCCCTGAGATTGCCCCTCCAGTTCCTGTCAAATGATGCTCCACTTTCAATAATGGTTCTTGAAAACAAAAAACAAGAACAACCCCCCACCCCCCCCACACACACACACACAAACCCACCTCCTCAGCTAGTTAATTAGGGAAAACCACAGGCAACAAATCCTTCTTAGGCCAATAGTAGAGCACCTCAGTTCAGCTGCGCTGTCTTTAAGAGGTGGCTATTCCCCCACATCATGCTTACTTTAGGTTCTTTCACAGAGATTTCTTGTCTTAAAATGCTTAATCTCTGTGGCCCCTCTTGTGCTGACTTGGGAGAAGACCTGCCCTGGAAAAACTCTGGTCTGAAGAGATGGTGTAGCTGAACTTCCTGCTGAGCAGGTTGAGGAGGCTCGGCTGCCTGGTAAACCACACCAGCAGCAGGTGCCTTTTCTTGCTGGATGGTCTGCAATCCCTGCTGGGCCCTGGCTTATATACAGTTGGGTTTTGTTTTGATCCCTTTCCCCAGCAGAAATAGCTTCCTTGTTGGGTTTGGTTTTACCTGATTATTAACCTCATACATGATAATTGCAAAAAGGTATAACCCAAGCATATGTATAATGCACTGAGATAATTATTCTTAATATTTTCCTTCATATCCTTTCAGAATTTTCTATGAAAAATGCATGTCTAAGTATATTTTCATTTGGACCAAAAAGAGAGGATCATGTCAAAAATAGAGCCCTGCGCTATTAGTTTCAACAACTGCACGGGGATTCCACAGTAAGGGCTATATCCTAGTTTCCTTAACCAATTCCTTTCTGAAGTACATTTACATTGTTTCCAAAATATTACCATTTAAAACTGAGCCTCAGTGAATATCCTTGGTCAAACATCTTTATTTGAGTCTCTGATATATTTTTTAGAATAATCTCCTTACAGAAGAATTGCTAAAACAATGAGTAGGCATTTATTTTGGGGGCTTTTGACATGTTTTGCCAAATTACTCTCCAGAAACTTTGTGTAAATATAAACACCTACTGGCAGACAAAGAGAGCATTTGATTTCTCCTAACTCTAAACAACATGCATTGTTATCAGTCTTTTAAAATCTCTGGCAAACTGAGGAGCAAATAAATGCATAAATAAAACAAAAATATGTTTAATTGTTTTCTCTGATTGCTAATCAGGTTAAAAATATTTTCCTATGCTTATTGGTCTTTTGTTTTTCTTCTTCTGGGAGTTACACATTCATATTTTGAGAATCTTTTGGCATCCCTATTAGGAACAGATGTAAGGGGTCAGAGCTTCTTTAGGTCTCAGTCTCCTTAAGATAACAGTAGAACTGTAAACTCCATGAGGGCAGGAATTGGTACTGAGGGAGCCTAGAACATGCCTGACAGAAAGTAGATATTCAATGGATATTTACTGAAAAGAAAGAAGGAATGAGGGAGGGAGGGAAGAAATATTAGCTACCTCTTAGGCCATGGAAGGGGTAATCTGTATTATTAGTAGTATAAAATGTTTTGCACAATACCTAACAGTAAACACTCTCTAAATAAGAGCCCTTGGGAAGTTGTTTGGCAGATCATTTTTCCTTTGTAGGGGTGCTATTGTCCTTGTGATTGGTAGAAATTGTTACTATACTAAGGATATTAACTCCTTATCAGCCAAATTGCCTAACTGGGTTTCCTTTTATCTCTATAATAATAATAAAAAGATAGACTTTTCCATACATTTAAAATGAATGTGTTCATTGTCAAAGCAAATGAAGCAAAAAATCCAAACAATACAGAAATATATTTTGAAAGTTAATAGAATTACCCTCAATTCCATTGCCCAATTGGTCTGCAGAGAGAGAAAGAGAAGCAGAAAAATAGTGATGAAGAGATGAGAGATCCTTTGGCCCCAAGAAAGAAGGATGGGAGAGTTGGGCACCTTGCTCATCAGTGACCCCTCATAGTGCCTGGTCCAGGCCGCCTGGTGGGTGGGGGATGGGGAGAGCTCTTGTATTTCTCAAATTCTTTTTTGCTTAAGCAACTCTGAGAACGTTTCTATTATTTACACAAAGGATGTAGCCCAAGATACTCTTACATAATTTTCCATAAATAGAATCATACTCTACCTGCTGTTTTGTAGCCCACTTTTTTCATTCAACAATATGTTGTGGGCATCTTTCCAAGCCACCAAATACAGGTCAGCATCACGCTTTTAATAGCTACAAAGATTTCCGCGACCGTCCTTTGATTATTGACCATTTAGATTTCTTCTCTGAATTGTCTGCTCATGTCCTTTGACCACTTTTCTATCGGAGTATTTGTCTTTTTCTTATTGATTTACAAGAGCTCTTTTCTTTGTACCAGGAGTATTAACCCTTTGTCTATCATCTATGCAGCAAATATTTTTCTCATTTTGCCTCTCGCACTTTATGGTTGGGCTTGAGAAATATTTTGTGCGTGGGCTGCTTAGAAGTATTTAATTCTTAGGCAGTCAAATTCATTCAACAAATACTTTTTTGAGTACCACAGTTTGCCAATATTGTGCTAAAACGAAGATGCGGCAAAATCTGTCAACTTTTTCTCATACAGTTTTTGGCTTTGATGTCATGATTAGCAAGGGCACCCCCTCATCACGATTATAAAAACACTCGCTTCTATTTTCTTCTTGGTCTTTATGAGCTTCTGTTGGTTTGTGTGTTTTGCCTTTAACTCCTTGCCACATCTGGGATTTATGCTGACCCAAAGAGCTAGCCAGAAATCCAACTTAAAAAGATGACAGTGGTATTCTGAAATGCCTTCGCTTGCCCGAGGGATTTTACAAGCGGGCATCCCCCTCTGCTGGTGACAACCACAGATGCAGAGCTTGCTGTGTAGCCTATGCCTCCTGGCCCCTTGTCTCTTTCCTAAGAAAAGAAATTCTCTTGAGAAGATCTGGGTCCCCACTGGCTAATCCCATTAAACCTCATGTCCTGTGCTCTGACGCCCTGTTTCCCAGCTTACTGCAACCCTCTCCCGTTGAACCTCCTGGCTGCTCCCCACAGAGGGTCCGGCCAAGTCTGCCCTCTCTCCCCGTAGTGGTCTCGTCCTGCCTGCTCCACAGCTTGACCTCTCTAACTACTCACCATCTCCCACGGCGGGGGGCAGGGGCTCCTCCTGGTCTTTCCCTCCCTCCCAGGCTTGAAGGGTACCTTCTCTAGCTAGGGCTAAGCCTTCTCACCACGTACCTCAGCCAAGCCCACCCTCACTCCAGAGACTAGGCAGCCCAGCCCATCGCATCCATGCAGTCCAGAAACACTAGATCTGCCAGACTCTGGACTGGGGATTCAACCTGCAGTTATGCTTTCATTTAACTTCTAGCTGCCTAAGGAAAGTGGCTCTATTCTTCCCGGAGTATAACACCCAACGACTAATGCCCCTGTCCTGGAATCTAACCAGGTGGACCCAGACACATCAGCTCTGTCCATGAGCTGAACTCTTAACGTGTCTGTGTTAATAGCTGAATAAATTCAGCCCTTTTGGACTTGGCTTTTCCCCAGGCCTCACCCCTGCTAAAATATCCAGCAGTTCTGAGGTAGCTCCCCTGGGTCCACACCCCTGGGGACCCCAATGTGAAAACTACCTCCCTTGAAGACTTGCCACTAAATAAGTGTGACCCTCAGAAGCTCTGTGCAAGACACAGAATTTATTGTGAATCTAATTTTATTTCCCTGTTGACTTGCATGAGCTTTCCAGGAATGCGTTATTCTCAGTATTGACTGGTCTTGGAAAAGCAGATTATGTTCACAAACTGAGCTCAGTCAATGGAGCAGGCAAGGCCTGGGCCCATGAGGGAAGTTCAAATGTGACGGGAAAGCAACGCATCTCAAGTGAAATGCAGCCCGCCCACCAAGCAGAGAGAGAAATCAGAACCTCTGACATGCAGGGATCTAAGCGCAAACACTTTCAGGATCTGTCAAGTGTGCGTGGTGATAAGAGCTTGAGCTGTGATGTCAGATAAACATGGGTTGAATCATGCATCCACCATTTGCAACAACTGACCTTAAATGGAACATCTCCAAGCCTCAGATTCCTGTTCTACGAATTGGGAATGATAACAAGTAATACTTCCCACTTAGGGTTGTTTTGTGGAGCACATGAGATAAAACACACACAGGGCTTCCTATGGCTTATGGTAAACATCGGTAGTGGTGCTGGTTGTTATTATTATTTGGCATCCAGTGGTTAATCCCTTTAGTAAGACATGGGGGGCGAGGCTTTCCATAGAGTAAATAATAAGCCCCTAATATCCATTTTTTTAGTTTGAGACTTTGCACCCAGGGTGGAAAGAACCTCTGCGTGATACATCCAGGCACACGACCTTCAGTCATTTACCCGGAACAGCTACATCTGGGCACACAACCTTCAGTCATCCATCCTGAACAGCTCTCAACACGACTCGAGGGAGGGTCCCTGGAGCACAAAGCTGGGAGGGAGCTCAGAGCACAGCTGGGCATCCTTCCATTGTGCGGATGGGAAAAACAAGGGTCTGAGAGTGAGGACGGGCCCCCAGCAAGGTTACCGCGCTGCTGGGATAAGAGCCCAGCACCCTTGCCTCGCAGACCCATCTAAGATCTCACTGAGAGTTTAGAACCAGGTCTGAGCCTTCTTTGGTTACCGAATCTTGCCGAGATTCCAGAACAAGGGGTGAGCTTTGTGTTCTGTCACTCATGTCCCTCCTGCCAAATCAAATCGAGATTCTCAGGCCAAGGTAGCCTTGGGTTATCTGAGTCACAGCCTGGCCCTTCGCGGGGGACAGACTTTCCTGAGCTGTGATGTCAGCTGGCATTTCAGCCTAACCCCAAGGAAACATCTGCTCCTGGGGGAATGAGTTGAAATATACTAAGAAATCATTTAGAAAAAGAGTCATCTCTTTAGTAAACTCTGCTTGCCCCATAAGATGGGTTTGTGTGTACTTCCGGAGGGAATGCCATCTTGCCTTGGCATCCTAAAGACATGGGGAGGAGCTGGGGAACTGGGGGGGCCTGCACACTTGCCCCTGCAGGCACCTCCAAGTCAACCATGGAAGGACGCTCCACCTCCTCTTCTCTCTCCCCCCTGCTTAGCTAAGCCGTGAGACCATGGATTTCTACCATGCCCTTGCCCGATCTGAGTCACTCAAGGTCAAGAGGCATTGAGTCTCTAACGACCTTCCTCCTCCCAGGGCCATGGGTCTGCAGAAACCTGAATGACTAGCTGGCAACAATAAGAGAGCCCCATAAAACTTTAAAAATGTATAAGGTAGCTTAGGTGTAAGGAAGTTTGATGTAAAGTCAAAGATTAAGTTGTTCAAAGAGGAAACGTAAATTCACATTATTTAAAAATGATGATATCATGGTCATCTACACACACCTCCACACACATATATATACATCTATGTCCTTTATCCAAATAGGTAGGACTCACAATAGGGCCTTTTAAAGCAGATACTGTATATAGAATCATATTTTCCTATTGACTGTGATTGTTATTAGAGATGAGAGGTCTTTAAATATATCAGGCAACATGAAATAATGCAGCAATTTATTAAGACTCCCTATTTTAAGTGGAAATTAGAATTCTATTTCCTTGCGTTCAAAAAAATTTAAAAGTACCAAATATGAGTGAAAAATAGGCAGACATTTTTATGACCTAAAGGTGTAAAGGAAAACAGCAAATGAGGATCGGCTGACCAGGAATAAGCAGGCTGGAGCTGCCCATCAGGGTCTTGCTGCCTGCTGTCCACCTACCCCTCTAAAACAGCGCCCCCATGGACTGCAGGCAGCAGGGGGCCAAGACAGGGTAATGGCTCAACTGCGCTAAGCCTCAGGCCCCCAGTGAAATGGGCACCCATCACACCCAGACAAGTGGAAACATCTCACTCTTCAGCAGCTCATATTTTTCTGTAAGTTGAAGAGGAATGCAGTTTCTCCAGCGAGTCAAGATACATTAGGGAATAAGCAAATGAAAGTCCACCCCTAATTGATTTCACATGGCTAATGGGGACCTCGCTGCAAACTCAGGAAGTGAGGCTTCTGGGGGTTTGTGGAATCTTAAAATTTTACACGTTCAGTTTCTGCATGATATACATGGAGAGGCACGTGTGCGCACACACAAACACACACCACCCCCTGACACACGCACACCAAAGTGGTCTTCTTTGGGGTAAAAGAACTTAAAATGCAAGAGCGCCAAATAAACCAGAATCCCATGACACCCTGTGGGGCAGCGCCTCACCCTCTCATTTCGGGGCCGCACGGGTCTAGCCTCCTCCCTGGCACACAGTAGGTATCCGGGCTACATCTGGCCATTCCGTTACCATGAGGGATGTGCACGCACACTGCAGTGCTCTTTAAAAGGGGAAGAAAGAGCGGGCCTAAGTCAAAAGTCTCCTTTGGTGATAAAGATTACTGTGTAACAATAGAGCTAGCCGTGTTGGAGCTGCCCCTCGCTCATCCACGCGGGCAGCGGACCCTGGCCTGCTGGGTCATTGTGCATAAGGAATGACCCCGGCAATGGGAAGCCTATGAGTGGCTTATGCATGTTGTGATAAAATGTAAATGCACTGGAAAGGTCACCGCAGACTGATTGTTACCACTGTGCAACTCTGACCAATTTGCCATTCAAGGGCATCATCGATGACTCAACCCATTCATGGAGCCTCTTCAGCTCACACGCACGGGGGCACACACCCTTGGCCGCTCAGCATTGTGGCTGCCAGTGTCTCTCAGCACGTGTGTGTCATGCCTGCAGACGCTCTTTCTATGGCACTTAAGGAAAGGAAAGAAGAGGGGAGAACTGTTTATTTCACCAATAATCCCAGACCTTGGAAGAGGCATCCAAGCCCCTGGGCAACGTCTCCCAGGGGGCTGTCTGGTGCCTTTCTCCAGTGGTGAGGTGAGGCTGTGCCCCCTGGAGCTGGAAGCTATCCCAGCACCATGATGCTCTGAGCGGGCAGTGCACTGTCCCATCCATGGTGAGTCGGCCCATAAGGGTGAAAGCACCTACTTTGCAGGGGGCCACGGACAGCCACTGCCACAGGGTCCATGGAGCATTCAGTGCCTTCAGAAGGCCCAGCACTCTGGCCTCCATCTCAATTGCTGTGCCTCCTGCATGTCATTTCCTGCCCCAAAACTGCCTCTGCTGCCTTCCCACACCTGCATTTCCCAGGGCCACACAAGGAGGGATTCATTCATTCGTTTAACAGCCTTTCATCAAACACCCACCCTGTACTGGAGTTAATCAAATCCCAGCTCACTGCTCAGGGAGGAATAGGAGGCCTCCCAAGCAAAGGTGGAGATCATCAGTCCCTCCCACTCTCCCTCCAGCCCCATCCCCACGCTTCCAGAGGAAGGCGTGGCAATGCTTGATGACAGAGGCTGCTGGGAGTGGGGCAATGGAGAGCTTCATGGAAGAAGGGGTAATTGGCTGAGCTTTAAGAGATGAGTAGATATTTGACAGGTCAAGAGGTCAGAGGAATTCCAGAGAGAGAAAATAGAAGGTGTCAAGGGACAAAGACATTTCCAGGATGGTCTAGAATCCATGGCATGAGTAGTGGGTATGGGGAAAGGGTGGCAGAAGAAATGGCAGGAAAGGTAACCCAAGGCTCAGATTCCCCAGGAACCTCAGGAAAGCAGACATCCATTCAGGAAATTCATTAAAAAAATACCTACTAAGCACCATCTTTGCGTCATTATGGAAGCTGCTGGCATTCCTGGCGAAGATAAACTTACTATTGCAATTGGATCCTGATGCTTTTGACTGCCTTACAAAGACAGAGCAAGTGCACTTCCCATTACTGAAACCGTCCCAAAGGCCAGCCCCCCACTCCACCTCCACAGGCATCTCTCACTGCGACTGCCTCTGTGTTACATCTTCCCTTCACGAGGATACACACTGTATCCTGCCTTGACCCAGTCCGCTGCCTCAATGGTGAATCCCAGCCTGGCTGAGTCCTAGGAGCTGGGAAGATTTCTTCAATCAGAGATCCCCATGAGGAGTGCCCTGGGCTGGACTGAATCGGGGAACTATTCCCAAATCCTGGGCAATCCTGGGCAAGTCCCTCTGACCCCCACGGGCTTCAGCTGCCTTATCCACGAGAGAAACCACCTGCAGATTACCTCTTCAGCTGATGTGTCTCCACTTGATAGCCCAGGGTGCCTACTTGTTTCTTCAGACACTAACTTAGTTCCTCCCAGACCCCCTTCTTCATCCCCCTTCCTGGTACAGTACAGGAATCTTACAATTGTTGGATTTCATTTATTGAAGTTATTTACTGAATGCTGACTTTGGGGCTCCAAGCACCAGAGACTCCCCAGACAGAAGGAACTTCCTTCTCCTTGGAGCTCATCACCTTCTTTGAACTGCCAGAAATTCCTCACTCATGACATCTCATACCTCATTGCCTGTATTTCGTGGCCAGTGTCTCACTTGATTCTCACATCCGTCTATAAGCAGGCCTGGCAAATAGTCAGCCTAATTAAGTAATGTAATGAACGGAACACAAATAGTTGACATTGCTTATTCAATGCCCCAACACTAGAAAAACAGCTAAGCCAGGACCAAAGTCTTCTGGCTCTTGTCTTAGCTCAAGGTACCCGCTGAATAGTTTCCGGCCATAATGTACAATCATAGGAAACATCCACAAAACCCATATTCTGATGCACTCATGGCATATTGTCCAAGGGACTCCACAGAGTTCTGAAAAAAGGACCTCAGAAAGGTTCTAGAAGTTAACTCAGGTTATGCCACTGTCTTCACTCTTGTGTTGTGAGTTTGATGGAAAGATAGAAGAATCAAAGGATGGAAGAACAGATGGAGCCAATCCCACAACTAGAACAAATTCCAAAGTCCACATGGGATGGGTGAGAAGTATCACATTGCCTGCACCTTAGATGAAGTCAGGTTAAGCATGTTTTCCCTCTCCCAGACAGCAGAATCATTCCAGTTTCACCCAGGAGACTTCAAAACAAACTTGTAAAAAGAATCAAGGGTTGCATGAATCTCTACATCAGAAAAAAGACGCCTGCAACGTTGCAAGGAGGCCAGTTCCCCTGGGGATGCCAGCTGCTCCGTGGAGCACACTATGCACTTGTTGGGACACCAATATTTAGCTTTAATGACCCAGTCCTAACTGCTCCCCCAGGGGTCTGCCAGCACTAACCCAGTCTCTGTCTGCTGTCTGTCTGTCTGCACAGATTTCTAAACCCAATTCCAATCCCAACTCAGAATCAAACATTCAGATTTTTCTAAATAATGTTTCTGCACACCACTCGTCAGATGTCCTAGATTAATTTTTTTCTTATATTTATTTTTAAGAGAGTTTTTTTTTTTTTTAATTTTAGGAAAGTGGGGTCAGGATGGGCTAGGAAAAGAGGCACAGCCCTCCAATGCCTCCTTTCTGTGCAGCAATGGTTCCTTCCAGGGATCTGGAAAGGGTTTACAAACTCCCCAGGAAGGGTCCGGGAGGACTCAAGCTCATCCTATAGTGGAGATACTTAGCATATCATTCCTGCCCCTTGCTGGATGCCCAGATCCTCTGGAGTCTATAGGGATGGCTTGACCAGGTTCTGGGGAACACCCAATAAGGGAAGCTTCAGAGAACTCAGTCTCATGATGTGTTATGTTTGCCCCCAAAGGATCTAGGGCCTCTAGGGCCCAACATGACTTCACTTGGATCTATTTCTGAAGACCAGAGATGGTTCCCAAGAAATCCAGTCCTACCACAGATGTAGGGAGCAACACAAGAGAGTCTGCATTTCTACCACCCGGATGCTCCAAAAGGTTCGAAATTATGGATTTGCTTTTCTTCATCCTCTTGGTCTATGTGTCTATAAAATGAGCCTTTTAATCCAGTAAAGCTTGTCACATTTTCAATTTCTGTGCTAAGTAAAACAACAAAAAGTAAATTAGTGTTGCATATGTAATGGACATTAGAAAAAAAGTCTGAAGGAAATTCTATTAAGCCCACTGCCTGGTTACCTCATTCTCAACACAGGGATGCCTGTTTCTAAAGCAAAGCCTTACATTTTCTCTAACAAAGGTTTTGACGTTCACTAAAATGTCAGCTAAAGTTGCCAATAAATACTTACTCACTGCTGGCGACTGGACAGGGGAAGGAGATTTAGTTGCACACAGTTTCATTGGTACACATACAGAAGCAAAAAATCTTCTAGGACTTAAAAACCAAAGTCATGACAGCTGCCCAGAACTATTTGCACTGAGGGATGGGCAAAAAAAAAAAAAAAAAAAAGTGAGTAATGGCAAGGGAGATATTTAAGGAAAGCAATGATTGAACTTTAAAAAAAAAAATACTGCAGACTCAAAATGCTGGCGGCAGACCGGCTGCTATTTTAACCAAAGCTGCTGATTTCTGAGAGGTCTTCTGCTTTTACATTATTTCTGTCTTGCAAATGTTGGGCATGATGGCGGTGATATAGGTGTGGCTGACTTTGAAATTCAAGCCCATGGTGTCTGAGTTCAGGAACCATTCTTAGTAGGGCTGGCTAGTCAGAAGCAAAATTGGCTAGTTATGAAACTACCATAGTATATGCTTTATCTCCGCCGCATTTAAAGGATTTACCTATCTATCCCACTGCAGACCCACTCATTGAGTAAGAGCCAACAGCATATGATTGTGTTAATTAATCTGCTATTGTGAGTAAAGGAACAGCTGCAGTGGTCTCGTGGAGACGTTGTCAAAAGAAAACAATGTAATGTTAAGCCTCTGACTGCATATTCTGTTACAAAGAAGGTTTATGAGAACTTAAATTCATAAATCACAGATCATTTTATAATAATAATAAATAATATCTGACCTTTAAAAGGAAGGTTTGAGTGTTCTTAATTTCGGCTTGAAATATGTTCTGATATATGATATCTACGCTTTAACCCAATTCTTTGTTTTGAAAACAAACATTCCCCAGAAATGATGGGAAGGAGAAGGATCTATAGAAATGACCTCTGCCTGCACAAGATACATGCCATTGTAGTTCTAACAAAGATCAGAGCCCAAAATATCAAGTTAAAAGAAAAACTTGTTGGCATGCGTCCAAAGTCTCATATAATAAAAATGCAATTTCTAATACTAGGCAGAAATGGAGAGAAAGGGGACATTCATTATGGGAAACACACATATTATTTACATGGGCTTTATCTTTCTTTATGCAGATAAGGCACAGAGAGCGCTTTCTGTCTAATTAATATTCTGTGTCCCACCATGTTCCAACCTTCCCACCCCCACCCTCACCCAAAATATAGCCAACATTCTGGGCCCCCTCCCCCTCCCTCACCCCCATGTAGGTGAACAAGGCAAAGAAGGTAGATTTAGACAAAGGAAAATAGAACGTTGTGTTCTGCTACTTAATCCAGGACAATAAACTGGTAGCAAAAGTCAGGGGGGAAAGCACAAGGCTGATGGAGGAAAATAAAGTTGAACTATGGTTAATGGGAGGTTGTAAAGAATAACGTTGTGTGTATCTTGAAGAGACTTTAAAGAAAATCGTGGGCCTCCCTCCGCAACCCTGGAGAGCGGAGTCCCCGCACACTGCCCTCAGTAGAGCTACCTCATCCAGCCCACCCTGGACTTGCGGGACGTGCGATGCTGAAACCGTGATTTCCAGCACCAATGATTTCAAAAGATTTTTTTTTTTAGCCCACGAGTCTATGCTGTCAATATTATTCCATTTCCTTTCTCTCTCATTTTCAAATGAAAAATCCGTTTGATAGAGGAGACAAACCATTGGCCTTTGGGATGCTGGGGAAGGGGAGGGCAGGAGACGGCTGAACTAGGTCTCAACTGCGAGTTCTTTCCCTTTGTTCCGGACGATCACAACAAAAGGATGCTATTTATAGCTATGGATTGGCATTGTATTACCAGGTTCATGCATCGACCTGATAACAGTGTGTTGGGGGTGGGAACCCTGGAGCACCCTCCCCCACCACACACACACACACGAGCACTGTAGTGTCTGTCATCTGCAGCTGAAGTGCACACATCCCAGGAAGGCCAACTTGGAAGAACAACCTTAACCCAGAAATATTTACTAAACAGGAGACGGGAGGCTTCCTGATTTATGTTGCCCAATTTCTGCCCTTAAATGAACAATACCCTGAAGGGCTATTCTTTCTGAAAGTTGCTTCTCTTCGATTCCATTTTAAAGGCTGTCTATGGCGAGGAACATTGTAATTATCCAAAATACCCCATCCCTTGAGTCAGAACTGCCCATTCACTCTCTGGGAGATAAGCATCATCACCTTTCACCGGTTGCGCCGTAGGCCCTTGAACCATGTGTGGTGGATCTGCAGATTTCTCCATCCTCCACATCTTCACACACGCACACACACTCGCTCACTCACCCGGCCGCAGAGCAAGTCCCACGTCTCCAGCGCCTGCCCACTTGTGTGCTAACACCCCCAATGACGACTTTGCCCAATAAACAGCCATCCTGTTAGTTACTGGGTTGGGAAGCCCTGAAAAACAAAATCTTCATTATTACCAAATTGTACATTTTTCCTTCCAAATCCAAATTTTTCACTTTAAAATTTAAAAGCCCTTCTTTTCTTATACCAAAAGAAAAACTCTTCAGTGGGCAATCCCAAATACTTGACATTTCCCAGTATTGTGCCATTGCGAAAAGACACCATCCACTTGGGGAGCCTTAGGACACACTGAGGAGAGAATGCCCTTTGGATAACAATGGTGCCTTATTCCTACTTACAGGAAGAATATGTGGGAGAAGGAAGAAAATGCCTACTGTTGGGCAGCCAGAAGTTTCTTTATCTAAGTGTTTAGCATCATCCACATGGCAAAGGGGAGCCTAGGGGGTACTTAGACAGATGCTCCTGGAGAGCAAGTTTGAATTCAGTGGTCCAGGCTCTGTTTCCACGGTGGATTCAGCAAGGGGCGTGAATAGGGCCCTTCTGTCCTCAGGTAACCATTTTCTCTTCTGTAAAACAGAGCTCTACACAATGACTCAGAGCCAACCAACTACCTCCCAGAGATGACCTGGCCCGTGAACTCTAAAATGTTAATTTTGAATTCTTATGATTCTTTCTTCTTGATTAGCGGAAACTTACCCAATAGGATCTTGTCACATAGTCACATTCTAGGGCTTCTCAACAAAGGATGAGCTTAAAGATTGTGTTAACAACAAAATTCACTGGCCTTATGACTGGTGAATGTGGTCCCCCAAAAAAAGAAGATAGGAAAGAAAATAATAATGGCATTTGTCCTCCAATAATCAACGTGTGGCCCTGCTGTTTCACACACACTTGAACAGAATAAGATCCTTAGAAACCTTCTAATTCAGTTACATCTATGCTAGGTAAACATAACAGGGTCTCAAAGAAAGAACGCAGGTTTGAAGCACATGCTTGACCTTGTTATGACCCCTTCAAGGAAAAGAGAGTCCACACCCACCGAGTCTGAAATAATTGGGGGCGGCGCAATACACGATTAAGTATTATACTGGCAATAAGATTTTGCTCTGCTTCCTAATCCTTCTAAAAAACATTTTCCTTTTTATTTATAAAAGTTATTCCATATTTGTTGTAGCAAATTTGAAAAACAGGGAAAATTATAAATAAAAGAAAACCCAAAGCATTACCAATTCTACCACCGGACTACAAACACCACATGGTTTCACAAGCTATTTTTTCTCTCAATAAAATGATGAGTATATTTCGAAGTTATTGTTCTTCAAATACACAATTGCCACTGGCTACAGAATATTATAGCCTCTGGCTGTAACTTCTTTCATGGTTCTGGGTTTTATTTTCCGTTCCTAGTTGAACTGAGCACCCTCCTTAAAGTCTGGGAGACAGTTCTGGCGGCACATTTCCTAACAGCCCCAGGTTGCGCTTTGGGCTTGAGATTCTCTGCTCCCACAATTCCTCATGGGGCCTGGTCTTGGTAATACGTTGGGTAAGCCAGAGTACAGTGTTCTGATCTATTTGTCAAAAACCTCAGTCAGCAGCCCCAGCACTTAAGCGACTCTGATGCTGCAGGAACTGGATGTAATGTATAAAACGAAGAACAATAATAAGTCAACATAAGCTGAATTTAAGAGTACTATAAAAGCAATAAGCCAGCCTCTGATAAAAAAGAGACATCTTGCTAAAACCCGCATTAGCAGCAAACACAAACCTGGCCATTTACCTCCTCTGAGGGGAGAACAAAGTGGTGGGAGGCTACACACGTGCAGCCCAGAACTCTCCTGCTCTGATTCCGCAAGCAGAGCCCTCGACCTTCCCTCCACTTTCTTTCCTTTCAGCAAGCCATAGAGATAATACCACATGAAAGTGTGTCTAAGATTTGATACTTAGAAGTGCCTGCTGAGACCCTGACTTAAAAAAATAGTTAGATGATTTTCCTTTTTGGAATTTTCAAAGTTAATAATAAGCCTTGCTCCTTGTGGAATAAAAGAGATCACATCTCATCCATTAAAGGACTAAGGGAGGAAAAAAAAACACATCTCCAAATTCCAGTGATGGATCAGGAATTAATTCAAGAAGAGCCGCTCAAAGTAGCACACGGCAATGAGCATTTTCTGGGCGGGGCTTATGGGAATCCACTGCAGGGCCACACTTTGGGCTACAAAACCACTGGCACTGTACAGCCCAGAGGGCTTAAAAGAAAAAGGAAGCACTAAATGTGCATGCAAAATAGCATTATATGGCTAAATCTGTGCTCCAGCAGGTTCTGTGCATTAGAAGACCAGGTAGTTCTGCCTATTTTCATGTAGACTTAAAAGGAATTTGAAAGGAGGTGCCAGACCCAGTGAAGGAGAGTGGAGCAGGACCCAGTGGCAGGCAGATAAATGATACCACCTACAAACGGCTACCTGTGAGATGTCGGGGCTCCCACAGAAGCTCTAAATGAGCTGGGTAATATTTCTGGAGCAAGTTGCATCCTGATATTTTAAGCTGAGAGTTTTATTGCTGCTGAAACCATACAGTTGAAAAGGAAATTGAACAGCCTTCTCTCTAAATCATCTGATTTATAGAAATTGAAATTGATTCATATAATTGGAGACCACTAATTATAGGAGTTGAAGAAGAAAGATTGTATGCCAGAGTTCTAATTGCTGAACTATCAAAGTTAGTCAAGATTTGTTTCAGGGAATGGGGAAAATTGTCATTTTCTATAGAATGCCAGGGAGTCTGATCTCTGTTCTAGTTTACTAGTATCTCTTTGGTCTTCATGTAAGGTTTTGTAGGAACAAAGCAATAAACTTGACCTTCCTAAAGTGTGCCAAAGGGTCGAACTTTCTAATTCTTTTTAAAATTATTATCATGGACGTACCGCCACCCATTAGAAAAGATATGGAAGAGAGAGAGAAACCAACCAGCCACCACAGTGTTATGACTTAAAAGCCCCACAGTGGTTATTTCAGTGTTTGTCCAACCAGTGGCTCTATAGTGCATGTCTTTGCACACCACCAGACTCGTGGGTCTACATTTATTGTGCTTCCTTCTTTGGTTCTTGAGCACGGTCCTGAAAACCCTCCTTTTCGTTGCCTGCGTAACTGTCCATGACAGGGATCTGGTTCCATGGAATACCCACAACAGCAGACATTTAGCTCAATTCCGTTTTAATTTTTGACATTTTAAACGATGCTATAATGAACATTTTCATGCAGATATCGTTTTCATCATACTTTGGATAAGTTCCTTAAAATAGATTTTCAGAAACAGAATTACTGGGTCAATGAGTTTAACATGTTATTACCCCTGATAGGTATTGACAAATTGTCTTTTACAGGATTTCAACCATTTAGAATGTCACCAGCATTATTGGAAATACTGGTTTTCCTGTATCCTTGGCAGCCAGGAGATTTAGTTTTTAATATGCATTATAATTCAATAAGCCAAAAATGGTAACAGATTCCGTAGTTAAGTTTGCAATTTTTGAACACAAGGGCAGATGATCAGTGTTCCCTGTTTTTAGGAGTTTTATTTCCTCTTCGGAGAATTATCGGTACTTGCCCTTTGTCTGAACCAAGGAAATGTTTATGGAGCACAAGGACTGAGTAGACCAAGACAAGTGATTATAAAAAATACACATGGCACATTAAACCAAGCAGCGCCCTCTCCTTCCCAATGGATAAATGTGAGGCCGGGCACTGCACAATGAGAGGTGCCTCCACTGGGCTAGGTGCCTGATCCTCCACAGCCTCTGCCTCTTTGAGTCCATCTCTTATCACTACAGGATCTCCAGTCTGACAATATGATAAAAACAGGTATACAACATGCGCCTCTAAAAATTGAGATTTCGCTAATGAGATGGACCAAATTAAGAAAAAAAAAAAACCCTGAGAAATGACATTAATTTGAAACAACTAAACAAAATGGACAATAGTTTGATTTTCCACTCTGCAAACCTTACAGCACTTTACAAAGTAATTAATCCTTATGACAAAGAAGAGGTATCTCCCCTTTTCCTGAGTCCCAGAAAAATTAAGCCCCTCTACAAAAAGTCTCACAGTCGTCACTATAGAGACTAAGAGAAGGCAAAACGTTAGGAAGGGAGGAAGGGAAGGAAGGAGGGAGGGACAGAGAGAGGGAGGGAGGGAAAAGAAAGAGGGTGGGTGGAAGAAAATTTAAAAAAAGAAGAAAATAATCAAACAAGGAGCTCATGGGTCCTACACAGAGGGGAGCTTTAGGAATGGCTAGAGGATGTCCAAGATAGGGAAATCTAGAGACACAGAAAGTCGATTCGTGGCTGCCTAGAATTGAGGAGATAGGGGTTTTGGGAGATAATAGCTAAATGGTATAGGGTTTCTTTTAGGGGTGATAAATATGTTCTAAAATTGATTGTGGTGAAGTTTGCACAATAGTGTGACCATACAAAAAAGCATGGATTTGTACACTTTAAATGAGTGAACTGTCTGGTATGTGAATTATATCTCAATAACGCTGTCACACACAAAAATGCTAGAGGCTTGGAGGAAATCGTGCAACAAAGGAAAAGGGCAGGAGTGGGATATTGTGAGCACAAGGAGACTAGAAGTGTGGGGTAGACAGTTACTTGATATATTAAAGAGCCAAAAAGAGAGGAAATGCCTTACACAGTCAATTTGGGTTTCTGGAACATTCATTCACTCAGTGCAGTGTATGGCATGTCTCCCAGGTAGTCAGGTGAGGGAGGGGTGGGGAAAGAACAGTAGTGTTGAACGTGGTGGTGCACTGGGGGCAATGGGCTGTGTACCCAGACTGGGGTCAGGGAGATAGCTTCCAAACGAGTCTCCCAAGGAAGTCAGGAGTCATCCAGGCCAAGGAATAGGGGAGGGGCAGTCCAGGAACAGAGAGCAGAACACACAAAGACCCCAAGGAAAGAAAGGATGTGTATGCTGGGAGATCTGCAGGAGCCAGTCCAGCCAGTGTGGGGGAAGCACAAAGAGAAGCAGCTACATAGACACACAGGGGCCAGGTCAGGAAGCCTCACAGGAGAGTGACATGATCAGTTTGCTTGTCTAACAGCTCTTCCAGGGCTTTGGACAGGACAGTAGGCTAAAGGGAGAGAGAGCAGAGAGAAGCAGTATTTAAGAGGGGAGACCCCAAGGACCTGGTTGTGGAGGCAATGGGGTTAATTTATGAGTTCCTTCAGAGACAGAAAAATAAGCCCGGAGGGGCTTGGGGGATGGCTGCCTTGTTGGCACCTTGGTCACCTCCTGAGCTCTGTTCACTGAGGTGGGAAGGGGTGCTGTGTCCAAGCCGGGGAATACCAGAGAGAAGACCCATTTAGGGACAGGGGTTTCAGGACCTGCTGGTTCGAGATGTCCATGGGAAGATGAAGGAGGATGGCCCAGATTTGACACACTGCCCCAGGTCCCTTATCCACAAAGAACACAATCAGTGCCTGACTCATAAAATTGTTATGAGGCTTAAATCCATTTTAGCAAGCTAGCACACTGCCTGCCATGGATGCTTGTAATTTATCATCAATCGGATGTGTATCCTAAATTGCTGGATGCTGGGGTTCAAAATACTTGGCCTAAAGAGAGGTGGGATTCCAGGGCATGAGAGTCTACGGTAGCACATGACTCAGTGAATAATGAGGACGCTCTCAAACATGCAATGTTGTCCCACCAGAAAGATCCTGGTGGGAGATAAGGGCAGGGCTCAGAGAAGAACATGTGCTCACCAAAGACAGATGATTTGAAAAGAGCATAGTGGATGTACAACATACATACACATACACAAATACATATACATACATGCATGTAAATGAACACACACATGCACGTGTGTTTATGTGCTGTGCATTCACATGTGTGTGTGGGCATGCACACATGCATGTGAGTGGTGTACATAGACATGCACACCTATGCATTAACACACACCTGTATGCATGCATATACATGTAGGCATACACACATGGACTCATGCATGTACACATACATACACACAAAGACAACTGCCCATGCATGTGCATATACAGGGCAGCCTATGAACACACTGGAGTGCACACATAGATACACATATGCACATGCATGTGAATGCATGCACATCCATGTACACATACACATGCACATATATTTGTACACAGACACATATATTTGTCAAGTGAATAAATGAACCATCTGTGCCCCCTTCTATAGTACAGATGGCTGCTGGAAATGGCTTCTCAGCCAGGGACATCTCCCAGACTTCTAGCTGGGGCCACAGGACTGATTCTGGCCAGTGGAATTTGGCAAGGTGAAGTCCGCCACTTCCAGGTTTATCCATAAATATTTCCTGCACCAGCCTCTCTTTTCCTGACAGTGAGATTTCAATGTCCAGCATGACCTTGGGAACCTGATATTGAAAATGATAGAGAGTCCATTAGCCTGGGTCTCTCACCCCAACACTGATTGGGTTTTGTAGGAGAGAGAAAAAACTGCTGTATCACAACAGTGAGATTTCAGGGTGCATCTATAACAGCAGCTAGTGTCACCCTAACTTAGGGTCCAAAACCCTTGAGCACCCATGTGGGAATGGGAAAAGAACAGGGCTTCATCCAGGACCTGGGAAAGGGCTCCAAGCATCAGCCAGTGACAGCAGCTCCACGGAACCAGCAGAATCACTGGTCCGGGACAGGCCGATGCGGCCTGAGAGTGCGGGATCTGGAAAAGGGAGGGGGCCACTCGGTGCACCCATGGGCACCACATCAACCTGGAGCTACGCCGACCAGGATGGATTCACCCAGGTGGCTTCGGAGGGTCATGGAGCAGGACAATCAGACTGCCGTGCTTGCTGCAACAGGACAGCTGTCCCTTCATCCTGGGACAATTAGACCTGGGGATCCTGAGGTCTTATGTCAGGCACTTGAAGGAGCAGATTTCAGAGGAGTGTGGGGTGAGAATAAAAGAGCTGGCATTTCCCGAGTGCCTGTTATAGGCTACACTGTCCTCTCTGTTTTAGAGAAGAGAGGATTTAAGCTTCACAACGGCCTTGAAAGGTGGCATTGCTACCGATGAGGGGATGGAGACAGCTTGGGAGCCTGTCAGATCGTGCCTGCAGGCAGCATCCGGCGGTATCTGCCGGATTCCCAAGCCCACGACGTCCCTGGGACTGCCACGGCAGAAGGACCTTCTATGAGTTGGGGCTCCCAGACCCTGCCCGGGCCGCCCGAGGTGGGGACGCCCGCGCTCCAGCACAGGAAGGAGAGGCAGGAGGTGGTCCAGCAGCACGCCTCAACATGAGTGGGCGGAGCCAGGGCTTAAGGGCCTCCCCACCTTGAAGCCTCTGCTGAGAGAGCACAGGAAGTCTAGGCTGAGTCAGCCCCAATGACTTCAGAGCAAGTATTTCTTAATATCTGATTCTCAGGGTCAAACATAAAACTTTCTCCTGAAAAACAAAAAGCAAAACACAAAACACCGCACACACACTCAGAACGGCTCCTGTGGATGGGACCGGTCAGCAGCGTGGACGACCAGGCTGGCTCCCATGTCTGGCCCATTCGAGGATGCCAGTTCTGGAGAGAAACAGCACCAAGGAGTCAGGGCAGATGCTGTGAGTCCCGCCACTGGACCCAGCAAGCCAAGCTGCACAGTGCTTTTTTAAAAAACATACACAAAGAAGGGCTATTCTGCTACATTTGCTAGAGGAAGCAGGCAGGTTTTCTTTAGAGTAAGAAAACCTCCCTGGCCTGGGCATCTGATAACAATAACAAGAGACCAACCCCTGTGATGAAGGAAAAGAATCTGCTTCCTCATTCTAGATGGTGATAACTACTCTGAATTTCCACTTCACTTAAGTCCTTTTATTCATCAGCTAAACTCAAGAGTTTGTAGCTATTGTGTCCAGCCACAGCTATCCTGGGTGAAACACAGGAGAGAAGAGCTCAGATTCTGGGGAGCGGTGACCCAGCCACCAGCAGTGAGAGCCCCCCATCCAGCACTCCAAGCAACTTTGTCAAGTTGTCTGAAAAATTGAAGGAACCAGTCACTGCAGGAAAACCCAGCTTTCCTCAAGTTGTAAAGGAGAAACATTCTACTAAAGAGAGACTCAGCTGAAAGGAAGCCAATGCATATTTTTTTTCACGCTTTGGGAGGTTGCTGTTTTATAAAATGCTCGTGTGTTACGTTCCTTTGCCGGGATTCATTCAACACGCTTTTTCATCAATATGTAGTAGAGCCTCTTCTTGTGCCCTGAACAGCTCTGGGTTCTGCAAATAAGGCAGACACTGTACCTGCCCTCATGAAATTCACCTTCTAGTGGTGAGGCAGGTACCATGTCAGTAAAGGAGAAATAAGAAAATTCCGAATAATTATACATACAGGTGAGATGAAGGTCAAGGATTGATAACAGAGAGGGAGTAGGATGGAGTTGAGCTTTGACCTGGGATAAGCTGTCAGGGAAAAGCGTGGAAATTTAGGCAGAAGGAACAGGAAGTGCAAAGGCCCTGGGGCAAGAACATATCGGGAGGTTTTTAGGAGCAAGCAGACCAGCAGAGCCGAAGGACAGCAGAGTGGTAGGGCCTGAGGCCCCAAGGTCAAGCAGGACGATTGCCCAGGGCCATGGAGGGAGGTGCAGGGAGCCCCTAGAGGCTCTGCACATTCTCCCTCCTCTCTAGGGGTTTAAAGGGCTGTTCAGAGGGCCTGTTTGGGAATAGAGGCCCAAGTGGCCCGTTCCCTACTCCAATGAGGTCCCCTACATCTAACCAAAAGGGACAAGGAGACACAGAGGGAGTCAGTGATCCTAGTTGCTTTCAGATTTAAAGCCAGACCAACAGAATAACCTCAGAAAGGTATTTTATTCTTTGTTAAGCAATATTCCTTCATGAACAATCGATGTTGAACAGTTTGACATTCATTGCTGCCCATCAGAGGCCAATTCTCATTGAATTGTATGCAGTATGTGTCCACGACTCAGCGACATTTTCCTACTTAGTAAATCCATGTACACCATTTACAGACAAATTAAATTACCTACAATTGTTTACCTACTTTAAAATGTCTCCTAAATGCAGGGCCAGGATCCCCTAAATTCCACTTTTTCTCAGTCCAGATGCCAGAATGCTAATGACCAGAGTCCACAGAATCGACCGTCGCTCCAGGGCAAATGGCTTCCCACAGCTCACAGGACTGCGTTCTGGGTCCCTCTGGATACAAGGGGCAGGCTGAAGCCTGGCCACGGGGGGAAGGAGCGAGGAGGAGCCCCGAAGACGCCAAGAGCCAGCCCCTTACTCGGCACGTGGGAAAGCCACGGAAAGCCAGCATGCCTTTTTATTCCTCAGAGGACAAACCCTTTGGGGCATTTACAATGTGTCAGATGAGGGGCTAAGACCAGGAAGAGGGAAACACGTAAGACACCATCCCCACTGTCATGGGGCTCGAGGCTCAGAACCCGCCTACCAAATGAACGGCTATAAACTGAAAAGAGTTCTTAGGAAAAAGCCAGATGAAACTGGGCAGAAGCTCAGAAGAGAAAGAAGATGGATTTTGGCTTCTAGAAGACTGGGCATTTCCCCAGCACCTTTAGGCATAGGCAGGATTTGGACATGAAAAGATGGGGAAGAAGAGGCTTTCCAGAAAGGGGGGAGGGGCTCGTAAGCACAGCAGAGGACTGGACCATGTCTGGGGACCCATGTCAAGGTTTCTTTGGGGTCTGGGAACAGTGAGTACCTCAACATGCTCCAGGAGACACACACGGATGTACACTATGGCACTGGCTATGGCGCAGGAAGGAGGGGGGCATCCGAATGTCTACCAACTGAGGAATGGCTAAAAAACATTCTGCAGCATATTCGTTCTATGGCTGTGCTGCACTGACGTGGAAAGGAGTGAGCCAGATCTGAGTCATGACATAAGAACATCTTTAAGCCACATTGTTGAAAGAAAAGGAAGTTGCAGAATTACCGGATGGTACCATTTATGGTAAGAAGGAAAGAAAGTAAAAAGGGAGGGAAGGCAGAGAATAAAAAGGAGGGAAGACAGAGGAGGGAGAAGAGGGGAGAAGACAGAAGGGAAAAGAAAGGGTGGAGAGAAGGGAGGGGAAGGGAAAAAGGGTAAGAGAGAGGGAAAGGAGAGAAGGGAGGAGAGGAAAAGCAGATGAGGAGGGGAGATGAGGGGGGAAGAGAAAGAAAAAGGGAGGAGGCTTTGACCAGTTTGGGGGTCAACAGGAAGGACCAGGAAAGAGGAGTGACACAGAACATCTACTCTCTATCACGCAGTTTAATTTAATCATTTCCTTGGTTTTCAATCTCAGCCACTGTCCACTGTCTGAATATTTTGATAATGATGACTAATGATGAATCCAGAATAATGATTAATAAAAAATGATCTGCTCCTGTACTCTCTCTGATTGTAAATATCAACCTTAATTAATAGTAATCAATGTTAGCAGTAAGAGAAAATCCAAACTGCTTTAATGCACCACTTCAGAGGCTTCGTGCAAGCATCCTCTCTTGGCAACACATTTGCTCTGAACCACAACGGAGTGGGAAGAAAGGGCAGAAAGAAGTTCACACCGTCCACCGCCTGGGAGCCACAAACACCAGAAACATCTGTGGAGGAGGGCAGGGAAGAGTGGGCATCAGAGGAGCCCAGACACAGGAAACACTGGGGAACAAACACAAGGCTCTCAGCACATGGGCACAACCTCCTAAATCATTCTATGCTCCCCCCAGCCCAGGGCACAAGCCTTAGTTGTTCCCAGCACCTGCAGGTCACTGTCCCCTGAACACACCTGGCTCACCTGGACCCTCACCTGTGCTCCTGCTGTGCCTTTTCCCCTACCTGCTCTCCTCTCCTCTGCAGTCCAAATGGCTCTAGACCCTGCAGAAGTCTCTTCCTCAGCCCATGTTGTAAAAGTACATCATCTAATAGCTAATCCTAACGACCCGATAGTAGACACTTGTGTTATCCCCATTTTACAGGTGGGACATTTTGAGAGTCAGAAAGTGTCTTGCTCAAGACCACATAAGCAGGTACTTGGTGAAACTGAGATTTGAGCCAAGGTCTGTCTGGCTCCATGAATACTCCTCCTACGAGTAGAAAGGGAGATAACAATAGAAAGGTAAGTATCATCAAAGAAGTGTAGGTGTGAAGGGCAGTAGGCTAACAGTCAAGGGTGTGAAATAGTGCAGCTGGGGATAGGTAAAAAGCACCTCCCCCCCCCCCCCCCCCAGGAAGATGGCACTTAAAGACGTGAAATGGACTTCTAAGGTGGGCAATAACTTCAGAACACACTGCAGGGCTCAATAAAGATGAGTGAGTGGGCAGCACGTGTGAAGAGCAGGAGGCACGAAAGATGCAGAACATTCAAGGAACTGGAAATAACCCCACATGGCCAACATGGCTTAACAAGGGTTAAGAGTCTGAGAGGCAGAAAGGAGAACGGTAATATGGGTGATGATTTCATTTTTGTCAAGTAGAAAGTTAAGGGCATGGACTAGAGGTGTCCATTAGATGGTCTCAATAGAATAAAGGATGGATTTCCTTACGTCACTGTGCCTGGAGGAGCATTTATCTAGCACGATACCAGGTGACTCGTTTTCACACCAAAGACTCCTCCATCATGTGTAAACCAGCCATTTATTAATTTTTGCAACAAGTACTCAACTTCATTACTCACTTTCGAGATCGCACACCATGTTTACATAATCTTTCTCCAGCTACAGGAGTTGAGAAGCAATATACCTGGGCAGCCGTCTCAGGGAGATATGGGGAGTAGTTAGGGATGGCAGTGTTACAAGCCTACAAAGCAGTGTAATTACACACATCCGACTCGCTGTTGCCACTCTCGTCTGCAGGTACTCCTGGAATGCAATGTCAAAATTTGCATGCAAGATGCTGACCAATAATGTACATTTTAACTTACCAAGGCAAATAAAACCCCATGCCATATGGCTGATTAGAAATACTCTCTCCTTTTCTAAACAGCTGGGTGAGTAACAGCCAGAAGAAGCCGGTTGGCAGCTGTACACTCTTATCCCTGCACTGAATCCTCTGAAAGGGTCTGTACTTCCACAGGTATGCACCTGACACCAGGAAGTGAGATGCCCTCCTCTCCAAACAAGAGGCGGTGCAGTGAGGAGAGGGGCAGCTCCACCAGGGCGCCTCAGCTTCCCTGGCACAAACAGGCTTATTTTGTATTTTGCAAATTAACTATTCTAAGGTCTTCCCAGGAGAAAATGCTGGGTGGAGCAATGGGAAAATGGAGAAAATCCAAAAAGGAACAAACGCAGGCAATTTTCTGCAAAAGGTGGCAGCGCTGCTGTCGGAGGCTGACTTCTGCCTGGCACACATCCCCGTCCATCCTCTCCCCATCCAGGTGGGGCTCAGGGGGCTCCATTCAGCTTTTTCACGTTCTCCTGGCATCTCAGGCACCTGTGATGCTTCCTGCACTCTCTCCTCTCGTGGGTGTCCCCCATCTGCTTGGGGAATCTCCACCCCTCCTGCACTCGCCACCCTCCAACTGCCCATGGATGGATGACAGTCGCATGGGGCTCTACTCTCTGTGCACGGGAGGCTCCAGGGCAGTTGGGGAACTGACAACACATGTAGCAGGGCTCCGAGTTGGGTCTAGTGTCCTGCCATCTTCACTGAAATTCATACTCGTTTGAACAACGGGTTCCATATTTTCATTTTACACCGAGGCCAGCAAATTATGTAGCCAGCCCTCACTGCTAACGTTCATTAAACGGGTGCAACTTTCCAGCGATGAAAGCTGAGCAACACGACCTCAGCTGAGTTGCTAAGGTCAACACCATCAGTGGTGAGTCATGTGGATAGCACGTACCCCGATGCAATGGGGTAAGAAGGGCACCTACCTCTGTGGTGTTTCTCCCAAGAACCAGGAGCCCCAGTCTGACCAAGAGAAAAACATCAGACCAGCCCACACTGAAGGGCACTCTACCAAACAACCTGAGTGGTGATCCTCAAAACTGTCAAGGTCATCAACAACAAGGAAGTCAGAAACTGTCACAGCCAGGAGGAGCTGAAGGAGACAAGAGGACCCCTGGAAAAACAGTTACATTTAAAAAGAAGAAAAGAAGAATCTCAAAGGACACAGCCAAAGTGAACTGCCCCATTCCAGTTCTATCAGAGGGGTAGCTGCTACACTGTGAAATTGTGTGCGGTCCTTCAGACACCGTAATGACTTTATACTACTAAAGAGAGTTTTTTAAAAGTAAGGTGGTATTCTGGATGGGATACCAGAGCACAGAGAGGACATTAGGGAAAAGTTAAGAAAGTGGGGAAAAAGTATGGACTTCAGATAATAGTAATGTACCTGCACTGGCTCATGAACTGTGCTAAATGTAGCATAGACCATAGAGGAAACTGGGGCAGGGAGGGGCAGGGTGTATGGGACTCGGTATTATCCTTGCAACTTTTTGTAAATCTATTCTAAAATTAAAAGTCTATTTCTCCAGCCACCCCACCCTACCCAATGCCCCCCAAAAAGGGTGCAGCTGAAGGAATTATAGTTCCCATCCATGAGCCAGAGTTGGAGGAAGAGTGGCAGACAGACGGCTTCCCCCTCCCCAGTGACTCTCACCTCCCCCTCAAATCTCTCCAGTCACTGCTCACCTGGGAGAAGCTGTGGGTGGCAGCCTGAAATGGCAACCCATTTTAAAAATGACTTTCACTTGCACAGTACTTTTTCTGTGATGGTAAATTTCTCCCCCTGGAGACCACTGGGTGCTGCTGGAGACTCTGGCTGCTCCGCCGTTAGCTAAGTGGTGTGTTTCTAGCAGTCTGCTAGCATGTGGGGAAGAGGTGGGGGCCGGCTGGGGACCCTCTGAGGTCCCCGTTTACAGCCTGCACGGACAGTCCAGGGCAGCCGCCTTCCTATTTGGGCGTCCTGGTCTGCTCCGAGGTGCCCTCTCCTTTGCCCCGGGAAAGGGCAGCCAGGAAGCCGGCAGTGGGAGCTGGGCAGGCTGGGTATTACTACTGGGTGCTTGCATTTGGGACAGCTGCATCTGTGGCGACGACACTTCATTCATTACAATTGCTGCCCACGCCCACTAGGGTCCTGCCTCGCAGGCCAGCAGTGGAGGATGGGTACAAAGTGGACTGGCCTGCCAGGGTGCCCCGTGAGCTGAAAGCTTCTACCTGTGAACCTCCCGGCCAAGAGAAGTCTGCTAAAATGCAGGGCACGCCTGGGCCTCCCGCCATTTTGCCTTTCTTTGATGTTTATGCTGGGAGAACCACCTTGTTCAACACCTCTGCTGGGGACCAGGAAGGTGGCAATACCCACTGCCAGGAGAAGGTCTGCCAACAGCCCGCCTGGGGCTCCTGAGTCCTGGATGCAGGCAGGGAAAAATCCCAGAGGCCCAGCGGGACCTCACTTGTATGGGACAGGCAGTCAGGACACACATCTGGCCTCCTGTGTGCTCAGCCAGAAGAATGAAGACAACCCTGCCTGGTCTTTCCTCCTGACCCCCACCCCAACCACGGCTCCCTCACACACACTGCCTTCTCCTCTGTGACTTCATATTGGGCTCATGACCCAACCTAAGCCATGGGGTGTCCCCGATGCCTCCAAAGCTCTGCTGGATTCTGCCATCCATCCACCAGCGACCCTTCTTGTCCTCAACACACTATCTCCTCCCACCCTCCACCCTGCCAGGTGCCTCCCGCTCCCACTGCCTTCATCAAGAAGCCCACAGCCCTCCCAGCTCCCACTCCATTCACCCCCTGTGAATGCACACCTAGTCTGGTAGAGCCTTTGGGTTGTGCTAACTGCTTGGTGCAGATGTTGCATCCCCAGCTGGTGAACTTCCTGGTGGAGGAGAGAGGGAGATGTGTGCCCTTCTCCCATCCACCCCCACCCCAACCTCTGCACCAGGCCTGGGGTGGGGCATGGCTTGCTGCGGGCACACAAGCAGCAGCTCCCGAGCGCCTACCAGTGAGCTAAGCATCTCTGCCAGCACAGCTGAAGGCCAGCGTTCAACTTCAAGGACCCTCCCCTCCACCATCCCAGCCTGCATAGTGCAGCCTTCTCTGCCTTGTCCTCTGGGCATTAGAGTTATTGCATCTTCCCAGCCCCCAAACAAATCACCAAGTTCCCGTCTTCACCCTGGTCCCAGCAGGACCCCAGGCTGTGTTTGGGAGGGATATAGGGGTTTAAAAGCACAGGGCAAGCTTTGAGGAGAACGCCAGTCTTCCTATAAAGCATACTGGGCAGCAGTGACTATTTGCTGGCACTTCAGCTTCTACAGCAGCATTTCTTGTGGACAGTTAAACATTTCCCATGTGGTGCCACTGCCCTGTATGTCTAATTCCCTCCCAGCGTGAACTCCAGAGGGGGCCACACCCTCCCTTCCTCTCACCTGTCCTGCCCTGGGCCTAGCAGCTCTGGACCTGCACACATGCCAGCTGCTCCGAGGATCAGAAGAAGAACAATGCAAGGGCCACCACACTCCTGTCCCTGAGCAAAGACCTGAGCCTCCCTGGGGTCCCCAGTGGCCCACACAATGAGCCTCAGACCAGAAGCCCACATGCCTCCCTGCTGCAGGACACCCCCTCAGAAAGGCTCAGTGGCTTGGCCACATCCCATACCTCAGCATGGCCTTAGCTGGTTCCTGGAGACCCCAGAGCACAGGAGGCCACGAATTACCTTCCAAAATTCAAAGCCACAGCCCTTCCCTTCGGCAAGGTGAAGGGGAAGAGAGAAACTCATCCTCCCTGCCTTCACTCATTCATACAGAAGTGCTGTCTGAGCCTTCTTGTGCACCAGGTGCTGTTGTAGGCACCAGAACCAGAGCTGTGAGCCAAAGTCCCTCCTCTCATGGAGCTTCCACCAGGGGAAGCAAAAAAGTCAATGAACAATGAGGAAGACAGTGCAACATGAACAAGGCTCTTCCCAAGGTCCCAAAGATGGAGATACAGAATTCCATATTCAGGAAGGACCATTCATGATGCAGGCTCAGAAAGTCCACTCAGAAGACAAGACACCAAATGACAAGGTGAAACAGTCGCCTGACAGTCAGTTGGTGGGAAGAGCATGCCTGAGAGAGGACAAGGTCCTGAGGGTCTGGTTCCCTGGAGGACAGGGAGAAAACTAACAGGATCCTGGAACCAAACGTTCAGGGCCTTACGGGATTTCATTCTATACACAATGGGAAGTCGCTGGAGGATTTCTGGGATATGGTCTGGTTTGTGTGTTCGAACGACCCCTCCAAAGCCTGGATCGATGTCACTGCCTGCACTGCCACCACTGACAGCCCGCCTTGATCAGGTACTTCCCATCTTTCAGAGTGCTGTATCCCTCAGAGTTTCTGGCATGTTCCAAATTCCCTGAGCAGCAGCAGCTAGGAATGTTGGCTCTGAAGCCTCCCCAGGGCCTTGCTTTCCCCTTTAAATAGCTCAGACAAGCAAGAGGAGGCCCACACTGGAGGAATCAGGTCTCTCTCCTTTGGACAAGCCCCTTCTCCAACCACTCGGGACTTCCACCCCCCACGAAGTATTCGGAACCTTGCACTGCTCTTGTTTCCTGAACTACTACTCAAAAGAGACAACTGACAGCTCAGCACCTGCTTCAATTCTTGTTCTACATGTTTTCCAGGAAAGCTTCCACTGAATTCACAGGTGCCGTGGGCCCACCACATTCTCCTCCTCATATATTTCTTTTGGAGAACAGGTCTCTGAGTTTTGAACTGCCTGGTAGAAGATGGGTTGAATTTCAGGAAAGAGAGATTTGTAGGGCATGTCCACACAGGGGCATGAAAAGCCATTGGACTTGGAGTCCAATGCCCTTCTGGACCCCAACCTCTGCTGCTGCTTTGGGGCACCATTCTGAAGATACTACTCTGAGGTGAGCTCAATGAGGCTTATCCCCAAACCCCCAGGCCTGGACTTCAGGATTAGTCATGGTGGCCATAGAACTTAGTCAGAAGATCCCTTTAGAGGCTGCTGGCAAAACGGTGCCAGCACTTAAACATTCTGCAGACACAGGAGGGCTGGTGTTTCTACCCCACTGCACTGTTGCAAACAGGCACAGTGTTGGTAAGGCCACTTCTGTGTCCATGAAGAAGTAACAAATAGAAAAAACTACCAGGGTCACTTCTGAGGTGCAACAAGGAGGAAGAGTTGGACATGGAACAAGGTCTCTGCTATCCCAGAAAGGGAGTGCTATTTGCCAGTAGCAAAGTGAATGCATGACCGTGAGTGCCCACACCATAAGCTGCACTCCCCCGTGAGCTCCATCTCAGGCCCCCATTCCCCCCCACACATGCAGTCTTCCCCTCCAGGCAGAAGGAGATCTGGATAGTCTGTGGTAACCCACAATCAAACATTAACCTCCAAAGCAGGGCTATGGAGCCAGGCTCCACTCTAGGGTTTTAGAGGGAGTGGTGGGAAAGGACTTGTGTCTTGGCTGACACCTGGGCAAGTGCCCTTTGTTCTGAGAGAGAGAATTTCATTCAATTCTATTACTTCTGTTTATATCAACCGAGTTCCCTGTACACCTGCTGAATTCCCCATTCTGGGCTGGCGACCATGATAGGAATGCAGCTGAGGACAAGGCAGCCCCTGAACCTTGCAGAGCTCCCAGTCCCATGCCTGCACATGGTGGGCTAGGCTCCAGAACAAGATTCCCTGAATGGGGATCCCAGATCCTCAAGTCCCAGCTTCTTCCAAGAGGAGCTGTAGGCTGCACAGGCATGACTGTGTGAGATGCTGGGAGGCAGGGCCCTTTTGCACTTGCCAATTTGCATCTTGGGAACCAAATCTTCTGCCTGAGCCTGAGCAAGCATGGTGGGGAGGGGGGGTGGGGAAGACTCCTGGCAACTCTGCTCAGAGGTCCTGGGGAAAAGAGAGAGGGCAGGCTCAGAATGCAGCTATGCTTCCTGCAAGGAAAGATGAAGGATCACAAAAGATTACATCATAAAAGAAGGCCATTGCACTACCCAACACATACCCAATACCCCCACCAGCACATGCAAACACATTCCAGGACCTGCATCTCAACACACCTACATCTAAATCAATACACATGTCAATGTACAAACACACATTACACACCAGTACACTCCCCAACACACACAATCACATGACACAGCTGAACACACATCCACATAATATTACATACAGCTCGACACATACATCCCTTGCTAATGTTTGTCAACTCACAAATATGTGCTCCCTAAACCACACAGACACACTAACACATACACTTACCGAAATGCTACATCCTAACACATATTCCAACAACACATGCTGACTTGCACACCCAACCCACCCCCACACTCAGACATCTACCTACCCAAAGCATGCACATCCACACCCATATCAGTACATGCATAACCCAGGACATGGACCTCAGCACATACTTAAACACAGAGCAACGCATGCACCCTCAGTAAATACACCTAAACATTTACACCAACCTACAGAAATACAGACAGCAATACCACCCCAAGATAACACAACCACTCACTAACGCAGCCACATCCCAACACACACAACAAATACTCAGACAGACACACACCCCAATGTACACAGGCCCTTGTCGAACACACACATGCACAGCAAATGGTCTACTCCATGAAACCATGGGCAATGAGAATCTACTCATCCCCCCTTCTCGCTGACATATGATGGCAGCTTGGCCCTGGCATTTAGCCCTGAGTCCTTCCCCAAAAGCACCTCAGGTGGGGCCAGGGCAGAGTGACAGCCTAGAGCCTTCTGCTCCATGTGGCTCATGCTAAGTGGCTGCTTGGTTCAGCCTTCGGGCGCCCCGAGGAGCAGGAACAAAGAACTCAGCAGCCCCTCCTCTGGAAGGCTTCCCAGATAATTTTGCCCTCATAATTTACACCTCAGAGGATGGTGCTGACCAGGGAGGAGGATTAGAGACCTCCTCTTTCTCTTTCTCTTCATCTGCCATCAGGGAATGTCCCCCTCTTCTGGAAAAGAAGTGGCAGGGTGGGGAGCTCTGCTTCGTGGAGGAGAGCTGTGAGGACCTGCCAGACTGCATTGGCCTCTGCCTGCATGTCCCCTTCTCTGTCTCACCACCCACAAACCTAGGCCCCTCCCAGCACCAGGACGCTGTCAGTGCCTTAGCATGGGAAGAGCCTGGGGGAGCTGAGATGCAGGCGAGAGCCCATGGGCAGAGAGCAGGCTCGCCAGACCCAGGGCCCAAGCTCATCTACTGGGCCACGTTCCCATGGTCTTGGAGAGGCTGGTTTCCTTTTGTCCTCACATCATGGGCCTCTTGGTGTCCCCTTGGGGGCCAGTGACCTTGAGCACAGGTTGGGGGTAGAGGGATAACTCCTTCAGGTCTAGGTGTGGAGCTTGGGTAGGTCCCAGTCAGTCCAGAGTAGAATTGAGCCAGTGCTGGCCCATCCCATCCCCCTCCTCACTTCCTTTTCAAAGAACCGTGAAGACCCCTTCACTAACACATGAAGGGAGGGAAGGAGCAACCCTCTGATCTGTGCCAGGGCTGCGCTGGAGATGGGCCTCGGAAGCAAGTGTTCTGCTGCACTTACGCTTCCCAGCATGACCCAAGGTCAGGGGCCAGACACACATGGCTTTGAATTTTAGCTCTGCCACTTTCTAACTTTGCAATTCAACACAACCTCTGGTTCTGATGACACCCTCTTCCTTGCCAGACCATAAGCTCTG
The DNA here is from genome assembly GCF_030445035.2 of Dasypus novemcinctus. NCBI lineage: Eukaryota > Metazoa > Chordata > Mammalia > Cingulata > Dasypodidae > Dasypus > Dasypus novemcinctus. The sequence goes on along the minus strand of NC_080690.1, from coordinate 48,694,031 downwards.
GGAGGGTGGATTCTGGCTGTCTCCTTCTGCCTGAACAACCAGGAACTCGCAGTCCAGTGCTGGGTGACATCCATGGCCAGTCCCTCCAATGGCCTCTGCACAGTAGCCTCATCCTCCACTGTGTCCTTTCAGAGCCAAGATAAGTGTCCACTTTTGGTAAGTTACAAGATTTCTACTTGGGGAGCAGGCAGCAAAAGTGGAGACAGTGGAAGAAAAACAGCTTGCCTTCTTCCCTATGCCTAGGTAAAACCCTGCCATACAGTGTCACAATCCACGTAGTTGATGACTGCTGCTCTGTGGTTTTCGAGCTCTTTAATGTTTGAGCCATTCTCCAAAGTCACACCATCTCAAAAACAGAACCACAGCATCTCTTTCTCTTGAGCCCCAACTCTCTGCTAATGAAGCCAAGGCACGGCCATGCGCACAAGGTGGCCATTTGGGAAGAAATATTGGTTTGACTTTGGTGTTATCTGTAGTTATTCCCAGGCTATTATGAAGTTCAATCTTACAAAAAGAAGAGGCAGAAATGGATGCATGGAGAGAGTAACCTAGGAACTAACTCCCCCATACAGCACCATTTTATCTCTGTAAATCCTGGGGGGAAATGAAGCTGTAGACCCTTGACTGCCTCATTCAGGGAAGCTGGGACACATCTGTAAATGTACTGAACAGGAGGGCAAATGCTTCCACTACTGGCAGACCCTGGGGGCTGTGGCATCTTGGACCCTGTTTGTTTGCTCAGGCTTCTTGGCTCCTCCATCTGAATCTCTGGGGGAAAGTTCCAATTCTCAGGTGGATGAGATCACCCTTCCCAGCCCCCAGGCAAGGAGGAGCTCTGTCTGGCATAACCACACTGCAAACCCAATCCTCCTGCAATGGTTACCGGTTCAGAGGTATCACAATGCAGTCAGAGGGAAGCAGACTTGGCCCAGTGGTTAGGGTGTCCGTCTACCACATGGGAGGTCCACAGTTCAAACCCCGGGCCTCCTTGACCTGTGTGGAGCTGGCCCACGTGCAGCGCTGAGGTGCACAAGGAGTGTAGTGTCACGCAGGGGTGTCACCGTGTGGGGGAGCCCCACGTACAAGGAGTGCACCTCATAAGGAGAGCCGCCCAGCACAAAAGAAAGTACAGCCTGCCCAGGAATGGTGCCACACACATGGAGAGCTGACACAACAAGATGACACAGCAAAGGAAACACAGATTCCCGTGCCGCTGACAACAACAGAAGCGGACAAAGAAGAACACGCAGCAAATAGGCACAGAAAGCAGATAACTGGGGGGGAGGGGCGAAAGGGTGAGAAATAAATAAATAAATCTTAAAAAAAAAAAAAAGAAACTCCCATCCTTTTAAAAAAAAAAATGCAGTCAGAAGTGATAAAACCCAAGGAGCTAGTTGTTGGGGCTCCAGAGAAGAGTGTTCTTCTGTTGGTGGTATGGGGATGTGACATCTGAGCTCTTGAAGCCTTCTGACCACTACGAGGGAAGGGAAACCCTGGGGATACTGTTGGAGCTGTGTTGCTTAGGCAAGATATAAGGCAAGGAATGCCAAGGATCACAGCAAGCCAGAACCAGAACACTACACACTTGAGAGAAATCACGGCCTGTTGAAACCTTGACTGGATTTCTAGCCTCCAAACCATGAGATGACAAATTCCTTTTGTCTAAGTCAACCGGGGTGTAACATCTGTCTTAGAAACCCTGGCAAATTAAGATCGTTTTTCGTGCTGGAAAGTGGGGGGCTGCTATCACAAATAACTAAAAATGTGACAGTAGCTTTCAAATTGGGTAAAATGTGAGCATGGAAGGCTTTTGAGGTGACTGATAGAAAAAGTTTAAACTGTTATGAAGAATGCTGTAGAAAAAGTTTTTGTCATCTTGGAGAATACCTACGTTTTTTGTATGGAATATTGGTAAAAAATGCAGATGTTGAAGGTGCTCCTGGCAAGGATTTAGAAGGAAGTGATGAATTTATTGTTGGAATCTAGAGGAAAGGTAAGCCATATTATAAGTGTCAAATAACATAGCAAAATTGTTTTCTTATGTCAGATGGAAGGCAGAACTTATAAGCAATGAACTTGGATATTTAGAATAGGAGATTTCCCAGTAAAGTGTAGAATGTGCAGCCTGGTTTCTCCTTGTTGCTAATGGTAAAATGCAAGAAGAGATAAACTGAGAATTGAACTGTTAAGCACAAAAGAACTAGCCATTGATTATTTGGGAAATTCTCAGCCAACCCAGGCAGCATGCTCTGAGGTGAGAGCCAGTAGCAGATCTATCAGAGTCCTCCCTGGGCTCCTGGCAAAGGAGTCCCCAGAGAATGGGGCTCCATGCAAGGGTGTGTTAGACTAGCCCTTTGCTGAGGAGACTAGGTACTCATGGATCCAGTCTGCCATCTCAGAGGAAGTCAGCTTGGAAAATGCAGTTATCTAGGAAGGATCCGTGATGATCCTTCTGCATGGTGGTTTGGAACCCTTGAAATTGCACTGAAAACCAAAAAATTTCGAGAATTTTATATAAGCGCAAGTCCTGCCAGCCAGGACTGAAAGGGACAGAGATGGGACATAAAAATGACTTCAAGGGCAGAACCATGAAAGCAGAGGTCTGGAATGAAGAGATTTCCTTTGGCCAAGAAAGAAGGGCTTTCCCCCAGGCCTTTGGATAAGACAGGTCTTTTGCCCTGGCACTTGAAAAGGGTAGGGCTCCCCAAGCATTTGGAGGGGGTGAGCCCTCTGCACTACATTCAAGGAGAGAGTTTCCACCATCCCTTGGAGAGGGTAGGGTCTCACCGTAGTGTCCAGGGAGAGCAAGGCTGCCACCCTGATGCTCAGAGAGGGTAGAGTCTATACTCTGGTATTTGAGGAGGGCATGACTGCTGAGCAAGGTCTTGGAAAGGGTGGGGCAGCCAGGCCAGCAGGTCCAGAGGACAGAGCAGCAAGCCACAGAAGACTGTCAGACTTTAAGGTCCAATTGTGTTTGGCCTGCTGGATTTCAGACTTTCCTGAAACTCATGACCTCTTTTTTTCCTCCCAATTTCTCTCTTCTGGAATTGGAAATTGTCTATCCAATGCCTTTCTTACCATTTTTTTTGGAACTAGGTTTCACAGATCCACAGATAGAAAGGAACTTTATCCCAGAATGGACCACAGTCATAATTGATTTTGAGGAGACTTTGGACATAGAGTTGTTACTGAAATGGCTTAAGGCTTTTGGAATGTTGGGATGGAATGAATGTATTTTGCATGTAGGAAGAACATGTCTTTTTGGGGTCCAGAGGTTGATTGTTGGGGACTTAATTATGTACTCAACAAAGGACATGTTCAAGCTTTAATCTGCATTCTTGTTGGTGTGAACCCAATCATAAATAGGACCCTTTGAAAATATTATTAGTTAAGGTGCGAACTCATTTGTGAATAGGGTCCTGGAAGATATTATTTCAATGAGGCCACATTGAATTGAGGAGGACCTTAATCCATACGACTGGAGTCCTTAGGAAGAGAGGAAATTCAGCAGTCAATCAGCAAAAGCCACAGGAGAAGACCAAGGAGAGAGCTCGCCAAGTGACAGAAGCAGAGGCGCAAGCCAAAGAATCCCAAAGATTGTGGTGAGCCAGCACCAGAACACTACAGATTTGGGGAGAAAGTTTGGCCTGCAGAGACTTTGGTGTTGACCTTCTAGCCTCCAAAATGGTGAGGCAAAAAATTACTATTCTTAAGCCAACTAGTGTGTGGTATTTGTTATAGAAGCCCTGGCAAACTAAGACAAGCTGTTACATCTTCCTCACCCAAAGTCAGACCAACCGCCAGAACTTCAGGCACATGAACCACTCACCTTTCCTTTCTGGTATGGTCATACATAAAGTCAGTTTGAACTGGGACTCATTTGTGGCAAAAGGATGTGGGGAAAGGGGAGAGACTGGCCTGTCTTGAGTGACTCCAGGTGAAGAAAGGAGGCTGTCCTCCCAAGATGATGTTAGTTTCTGCTTTATAGGACCCCCAAGTAATATTCCAGCTGAAGAGACTGTGATAAGCACAACTGGTTCCCCCATTTCTTTGGGAGCACAGGCACATGACCACCAGATTCAGTGAAGACAGCTCTTTGGTGCACTGTAACTTCCAACCACCAATGAATCAACCAAGCCTCCGATTTTTCACCCAGTTATTTTTGTATCCAGACACAGAAATAATGATAATAGTAGACCACATTTATTGAGCATATATTTGTGCCAGGAACTGCACTAAGCACTCTATCTCTAGAAAAATGCTACCATTATTCCCATTTTGACATTGAGGAAGGAAACTGAGGCAGAGAGGCAAAGGGTCCCTTGGACTGGGCTCCCCAGCTCTGAAGGGCCAACGGTGGAGCCTGCAGTTGTGACAACCACACTCTCCACCCTCTGGTGGCCCTTGGGAGCCAAACAGGATCCTGGTACATAGTGCCTGGTAAGCTGCAGAACTGACCTCTCAGAAAGAGGTGGGAGATAAGAAGGCATCCAACAAGAAAGAGAAAAGAGGATTTCCCCACCCCACTGCTCACCAGGCATGCCATAGCCTCACCACATTCTCTCTCACCTGTTCAAGGCACAGGTACAAATTTTTCCACACATTCCCATGGTGGATCTGTGTCTAGTTCATGTCCCACTGCCCAAAAAAGAAAAAATGACCATATCCACAGTCCTGTGACCCTCTATTGACACTACCAGCAATGGGCACTTGGGCAGATTACAGGTGTGAAACCCCCATATAAGTCACCTGGTCCTCTGTGGTCAAGGTGAGCGTTCCTAAGTCAGGTGGTTTGCGGGAGTAAAATGGACAAGGCCTGAGCCCTCCTTCACAGCATGTAATTGCACAAGCTTTCGACGGGTTCTACTTGCAGGTCCTACATGGGAGCCCACATAAAACCTGACCAGGGAAGTATCCCTTGCCCACCTCACTCCTGACACGTGGTGCGGATGACTTGCAAGGTGGAGCCAGGAGCTTTCCCTCACCTCCTTGGTGCCGCCACCCTACTTGCGCGCATGTGGCATGGTGGGCAGCCTGGCCAAGGACCATGCCTCCCACTCGTCTCTCGTACTTCTCTTAGACACGTGCCACCACAGAGCCGCAAGCCCCTCCCTCCTCCAGCTCCCATCCTGGGCCCTGGCCTGGCCCCAACCTCTCCCCTCCTTCAGGGCCTGGTAGGCTTACGTCCAAGTCACCAGCCTGACCCTCCTCCCAGGACCGCCTCTGTAGTAAGAAAAGGATTAACTCTGATTCACAGCCAGAAGGGGGACCACTGTGATGGTGTGGGGTATTTGCTTCCTCCCAAAAGCCACTGGGATGGGCCACGTTCTACCAAGGGAAGGCGTTACTTGACAAAGGCATCCCTTAGGTGACTGAGGAGGTTTCTTAACTCTTTCCGGTCTCTTGGGAACAAATGTGGGTGCCCAGGTGTTCCTGCAGCACCTGGAGCAAACCCTCCCAGGCATCTTTCTTTTCCCTAGGCTGTGAGCTTCCTGTGGACTGAGTGGCTGAGGCTGCTCATCTTTGCATCCCTGGGCATATGCTTTGCTGGGTGCTCAGAAGCTCCTTAATAAGCATTTCATCCTTGAATGGCTAGACGAATCAATGAATGAACAAACCAGTGAGTGGCTTTATGAATGGACCAATGAGTCACAGAGTAGACTGGTGATAGGGAACTACCTAGCTTCGGGGAAACAGAGCTCAATGGAATCTAACAGTGAAAGTGCCAGTATACGGAGCAGCCGTGGCCCAACCAGCACAGGACCTCAGCGGCTGCCTGTGTGCGCCTCCAAGGGAACAAGTGTGCACGGGCAGAAAGCTGTAGGGACAGGAATTGTCATCCCAGTGCTGCTTCTCAGAGTGAAGAAAAAATTGGAAACCAGTCTGATGCTTAGCAGTAGGGGATCAGCCCAATCACCTTATAGATAAGGATTTTTTTTTCTTTGCTTCTCCATGCTTCTAATTGTTCCTCAAAGAACCTATTAGTTGTGTGATGCTTAAAAAAAAAAGAGAGATCTGTTGCTATAGAATTGGGGTCTTCAAATGACAGCCCATGGGTCAAATCTGGTTTTGTAAATAAAATGTTATTGGCACAGTGTCATGCCCATTCATTTGTGGCAGAATTAAGTCATTGGGACAGAAACTATGTAGTCTGCAAAATCTAAAATACTTATTTTTGGCTCTTTACAGAAAAGGTTTTTGCTGAACCTTTTACAGGATATTTGATGATAAAAAAAATGTGACAATTTAAGTAAAATCTCTATCATATAGAAGTATGTACAGTCTGATCCTTTCTGTTATTACATTCTTTAATTTTTTCTTATTTTTATTAATCTGCAATTTATAAATATCCAAGATGAGCAAGAACTATCTAATGGTAAGAAAAGTAATAATAAAATTGTTGCTAAACAACAACAGGGGTAAGAAAGATATCAGTAAATGTCCTTCTTGGAGGAGACCAAGGGGATACGTGAAGGTCATTAGAAAAAGACATTTCAAAGTGGGGTAAAGCCCCAGCTGGGAATGGACACCAACTCTGCCAAGGTTCTTCCCACAACAGACATGTTTCGTGGTGCACAGCAGCTCTTCTTGGGGAACACTTCACTTGCTCAGGGAAAATTAATTTTTCTGCAATAAACTATTCTAGCAACAAATTAAACAAAATATATTTAGCCATAGAGAGAAGCAGGTAGTTGTCTTGCAGCCACTGTATACATTCTATGTTGAACCAAACATGAGCAAGTTGGACATTTTTCAAAATGCCTCTCAAGATGACTGAAGACATCGAGGGTGTCCCAAACCCACCAACACCAGCCGCTGAGTAAGGGTTTCTGGACAGCACTTGAATGAAGAGAGGAGAACACCGTGGGGAGGACCTGTGTCATCCTCCAGCAAATGGCTTTGGAAGTTAGGTCAGACCAAAGCGAAAGGCCCGGTGTCCACCTAAATTCCAGTCCAACAAGGAGCCTCTGCCAGGGCTAAGGCATGGGTGGAAAGAACTGATCCCTTGGCAAAATGTCCAAGACCCACCCCACAGGGTGGTTCCCCAAAAGGTACACACTGCCTTGCAGGAAAAGCTGGAAAACAACGCCACCCGTTGGAAGCAGTGGTGAAGAGCTCAATATCCAAAGCCCACCCCTGATCCACTTCCTCATGCCCCTGTGGGAGCCAGCATCCTGGCTGGGCACCCCCAAAGGGGAGGGCCAGTCCCCCTCATGGGGCATGGTGGGCAGCTTGGCCAAGAAGCCAGCTTGTGCTATGCCTCCCACTTCTCTCAGACACATGCCACATGTCACACAAAAACCCCAAGGCTCATAGCAACAAAGAGATGGGTCCCACAAGAAGCCAAGCCCAGGACGACATTCCTTGGTGGAGACATCACATGCACACACACACACACACACACACGCACGCACACACACACACCTGGGAAGCAAATGAATTTACCTGGACTGCAGCCCTTGCATTTAGCCCGGCTCCCCTTTTGCCAGGGCCCACCCATCAGATAGCTGCCGATGGTGTTCAGGCACGCATTGTTTTGGGACTTGGCGGACTTCTTTGAAGATATGGATCAGGGAGAGGATAAAGGTAAATCTCTGTGCTTAGCTCTGCCCTGTTTGTCAAAAGCCACAGCGGCCAGGGTCTAGCTCCTGTCTCCCTAGCACATTGTCGAGGCACAATGTTCATTTCTTACATTACTGCTAATAAGCCCTGCTAGGACACAGCTCTATCAGGAACTAACCAGAACCGTCTTGGCGGGCTCCACACCTTCACGCACACGACGTACAAGAACTTAGGTGAAAACGGTAAGGGAAATGCAACGCAAAACAAACTGATGGATACCCAGCCCGAGGAAAGGGAGCCCACTCCTGGCAAAAATCAAACCAGATCTGGCTGGAGAGTGAACCGGAGAGGACTTGATGACACGAAGCCCTGTGCGAACCCAGGTGGAACCCTTTGCATTGCTCAGTTGCCTGGGCTAGCTCAGGTTCTGCCCAAGAAAAACCACCCCAAAGCTCAGCCCACGTCCTGCTGCCTCAGCTCCTTTGGGGAGGGTCCATGGCTTTCCGAGAAGGGCTTTCCAGATGGTGCCTGGCAGCAGCCGTGCCAAACTCCACAGCTTAAGTAAATGTTGCCATCACCCCATCCTGCCAGGAAAAGACGAGGGGGACCCGCCGTTCCTCTCAGCCGCTGTGATGCTCCCTCCTCAGAGGGACCACAGGGGACTCCCCGCCACCTGCCAGCCCACCCTGCTGCCCTCCACCCCCCTCCAAGCCCCTTTCCCTCTGCATTTGAGAGCCTCGCAGAGCCCCCTCTCCTTGGACTCTCCAGCCCGGTCAACAAGGATGACTTTGTCAGAAAGGGAGACAAAGGGAGGTGAGGGGCACAGAGGGCCCAGGGGTTGCAGATGGCATAGACTCCAGCCCGACTGTCATGAATTTAGAAAATCTGCATAAATCCCATCCCCTCATCTCTGCAGGTGTTTCTCCACCCCTACCATCAACACTCCAAAAGGGCTGCACAGTTCAACTTGTTAACTGCTCACTCCTCTGACTTCACAGGCAGAGAAAATTGCTCACAGCTCCATGCTCTTCCAGTGGGGGCCCTCAGCTCTTCATCTCCAGCTCCCCCTGCACCCCAGTGAGCTCCCTTCAGAATCCAGTCGATTCTTGAGGACCAGTGGAGCAGGGGGGTTATCAAAGTCCCTTCTTGTCCTTTCCCCACTTGACTGTGACATCCAGAGCCACACAGTAGAACCTTTTTCACCAGGAGGCCTTCCGTGCCTTCTTCTCAGGAGTGCCCTACTCATGAGCAGGGCTCAAAGCTTCACACCAAAGAAGAGATTCATAGAGAGAAGCCATGTGGGGAAGAAGGGATCTGGGTGGGCAGGAAGGACCCCGAGCTGACCCCCACCCCAAACAGAAGCTGCCCCAAGCTTGACAGAAGAGCTAGCATGCTGAGCGTAATTCTTCAATTCCCTAAGACACAGTAAGTCTATATTGCAGCTCCCGGAAGCTCTTGAGACCTTGCTTTGGCCAAGCCATCAAGTGGGGAGACGCACTGGGGCTGCCTGCAGAGCAAGCTGCTAATTCTAGTCCCGACATCCCCAAGGTGGTGGCAGGACCCAGGGCCGAACCTGTCCTTCCAGCGAATGGGAATCACATGGCTACCACTTCATGCTTTAGCTTGAAAACTGACTGCTTAATTCTTTGCCTCATTGTAACCTGTCCTTGGCTAATCTGTGTTTTTCATATTACCATTAAATTTAAATGAATGTTTCTGTTCCTTGCTTGCGCATTAACACACACACAGACATGAGCCACTTGCGGAGCACGTCAGGCTTCTGAGTGGGCAGGAGCCTGTTGTGGCTCCCAGCACTCCTGGACACAGAGGGAGAACATGGGACAGCTGGCACCCACCCCCAAGATGCACAGGGGGAGGCCATCGGGGCGTAGCAAGAGGGGGTGGTTCTGGAGGGACCTCACAGCAGGAATCAAATCCGCTGGACACAAGACGGTTCCTGGAAAGCCCCGGGAAAGCAGAAGGGCTTTGCTTCTGGAATTTCATGGCACACCTCTCCCGATCTGAAGACTCTTAGAGCCAGCCCAATTGCTTGCCTTTCCAAAGGCTAAGGGTCAGCCCTACCAGGCAGCACCATGGAAGTGGGATTTACTGCTGCAGGCAAAACCCCAGTGTTACTGACAGTCCCCACAGAATTGCTCCTACACCTGAACGGGAAGCCGGTCAAAAGGAGCAGCTGGGAGGAGGAGGATCGCTGCCAGGGGCATCGCCTGGCTTCCCCCAGGTGGCCGGCCTCTAGAGCTGCTTTAATCCCAACTTCTGCAAGAAGCAGACCACATGGCCGAGCGTGCAGAGGGGGGCAGACAGACGGGAGGGCCGCTGGAACTCTGACCTTTGCCCCATCTGACATTCCCCCGGAGCCTGCCCCACGTCTCCGCCAGCATGTTAGTCTAGGCGGGCAGCCACCTCGGCTCGCGGGGAGGGCCTGCGCCAAGGCCTGCCTGGGCACAGCTTTGACACACACAAGCGGAGCCTCTGTAAATCTCCACAAACACGGCGGACCGCCTGCACACACTTCCACGGCGGGAACTGAAGGGCTGCATATGGCGCTCGGTTTCAACAGCTGAGCTTTTAAAAAGTGCAGCTTTTCATCTCCCTGAACCAGCTCCCAAATTAGGTGGTGGGGGAAGGAGGGAGCCGGGGAAGAGGGGGTGCAGAAAGGAAAGAGGAAGCCAGAATGGGCCGGGGGAGCGTTCCACATTATATTTCATTTTACAAGGTCTTTCAGACTAGTATCTGTTCGAAGGTCGCTCTAGAAAATTAAATAATGTTCCCTGCTTGCCATCCCCCAAGTTATCAGTTTCTTGTTAGGTTGTCCAAAAATTTAAATGACTTGTCTTCTTTTTTTTTGGTGGGAAAGGGGAGCTGTTAATAAAAAGAAAGGAATCTATGAGGAAATCACTCACACGCTTTAAATGGGTTAGGAATTTTTAAGTAAATTTATAAATGGGATTATTGTTTTCCAAAGGTCTGTTCAGCAAAGAGATTAGTTGCCCCATTGCCTGGCGGAGCAGGCCCCGTCCTTTTAATTCCCCATGTGAAGCTGGAAAGTGGTTGGAAAAGACCAGAAGGAAGAAACCTGATAGGGCAGTTTTCCTGGAATGGCCTGGAAACTTTTACTTTCTGTTTCCTCTGCTGATAATGACTGTCTTCTCTCTGCAGCCAGCTTCCCTCTCCCCCCCTCCCAGCCCCCTGTTGCTGCTCGCCATCCCCAAGCTCCAGTATAAAGTTTGGCTTTTGCAGCAGGAAGCAGCTGGGCCAAGCAACCAGCGAATGATAATGACCTCAGAAATCTGCTGTTCGCTCGGCAACAATAGGGTGCTCAGTCTACTGGAAAATTGTGTTCATCAGCTAACTCTGCTCAGTTACTAATTGACATTGCCAAATATTTTAAGAACAATTGGAATGCACGAGCAAAAAAAAAAAAAATGAAGATCTTAATCCTTAGACTTAAAATTTTTCTTCTTCTTTTCCTTCCCCCTTTCTTCTTTAGGGTGTCTGGATTTGTTTGGGGGGGCAGGCAGTAGTGATTGTGAGTGGGGGCAGGGAGGGAGAGCCTCATGAGAAAAAAGAGGTGGCAAAGAAGGCAAATCTATCATATCACTCTACACCCGATGTAAATGCAAGGAAACCCTGCATAAAGGCCTTTGAGGCTGTGGTCAATGGGCCTTCCCAGGACGTAGACCCAGCATCCCAGGAATGCGGCTCAAGCAACAAAAGAAGACCCCACAAGGTTTCTAGCCCAGCTGATCAAATAATCCTTGGCCCTCTCAAAATATGGTACCAGAAGTAGGAGGGCTTAACAATATTTTCATCTCTGCATCTCTCCCTGGTCTTCATTGGTCAGGTAACTTTATTTAATGAACAGAGGGTCAATGCTTTCAATTACCCCTTTCCCACCATCGAGACTTCAATTATCCCCTTTCCAAAATGATGGGCAACGCGGAAGGTAACTGCCCTGTTGGATATAATGAACAGTATTGTTTCTTAGTACATTAAGTTTTAATTATTCTGAGCGTGACTTCCAAAGCAAAATCTGAAGGAACAGAACTTGCGTCGTTTCCTGAGTCTGGGTAAGGAGAGGACCGGAGCACACGGTCTTAGAGGATGTTTTAGGGAACGATGCAGAGATTAATTCCATCGGAGCATTTGCACGCAAGCCAGAAGCAAGGAAGCATCCAAATGCCCGCCTGCTTTCTGTCATAAAAGAGTAAAATTTAGAAGCCGTGGCTTCCCAAATAGTTTCCCTTTGCATTTCACAAAGAGGCAGAAAGGACATCTACCATGATGTGAAATTATGGGTAAGTCAAATCAACAACGACAACAACCAAAATCCAACAAAAGGGAAAGACAGGGAAATGATCTGTGTGACTAGCTTTGTCCATTTTCTGTTAGAAAATATGACCTCTCAATTTGTCAAAGGTCCTAGTTTCGCGGTTGATCTTAAGCTTGGTTCTCAGCAGTTTGGAGAGCCAAAGAACAAACACATTTTCTGGTTCACTGGAATCATTTTCACATGTTCACTGATTCAAACATTCTTTTGCTCACATAACAAACAGCTGCATCCCACATTAGCCTAGCCAGTGACAGTCACCCATCTCGGCAATAACTGTTTGATTGCAAACTTGACCCCTTCTTCGTCTCGGTCTGAGCAAGACATTTTTAAACAGCCACTCCGTTCCCAATCCTCCTTTGCAAAGAATTACATCAGATAACAAAGGACGTCTCTGCCACTCATTGTAAGCCTTCTTCTGGAGATCTGTTCTAAGAGGCTCTCTGTAAAAAGGTTTTTTATGATGAATTCAGAACTATCATGTTAAGAGCAGCGATTTATAAAGAAGAATTCATTGGTTAAGATCTGAAAAAATAGTTTCTCAGGCCCTACTGACCCAGTTTTCAACAAAAAAGGAATCAAGTGATGCAAATTAAGTTTTGCGACATTGTTATACAGTCTGAGAAATTTGTAAAACCGTGTTTTGCAGTTATTTCTTAATAGAAGCCTTAATAAGTACTTCTTTCTTTACTTACAGGCTTACAATTCTTTTTTCTCCCCTTCACCTTGCAGGCCTCTCTCGGACAGGTAATAATCATAAAATAGCTTTTGTGTCAAGATTTTTATTTAAATGCCTATTTTAAATGCCCTTGATACAAGTCATACTTGTTAGAAATAAGAAGGAAGAATGACTAGATTTGGTGAAGGGTCCCCAAGCCCAGGAAAAGCCTGAATGATCCAAATGTGCAGCAGATTTGGGCTGCCTATTGGTATGCCATCAATTTTCCTCCTTAGCTATAAAATTATGAAAGGGTCTAACTTGAATATGAAGAAAACAAAGAAGTCAACCGGAAATGAAGGACTCCGTATTCATAGTTGTAAAATACTTCAAGGAGGAAAATAGAAGTGAGAAGATAGCTGCAACTCAAGTAGAATTCTCTTCTGAGGCATAAGCACGGCTGGCTCTGTTAAGAAAATGGATTTTTTTGACAGGGAATTTAAGAGTTATGGAAGCAACAGAGATAGGAATAGTGCGGGGCTATCACTTGGCCAGAAGGTGAGAAAAACACGGTAAACACGTCATTAATGAAGTCGAACATTTGGTGCTGGAATATTCTGCGGAGACCTTTTCATTTCAGCAGGTCTGGGAGAGGGATGGAAATCTGTGGGTGTTAGCTCCATGTCACTCCAGAAACTTAAGAGAGCCAGTCTGCTCTCTGCTTCTGCTCCTGAAAAGTCCCCAATCCCCAAACAGTGAGACCACACTCCCCAGAAGAGGAGACCCTTTGAGAGCTGCCCAGAAACCCTCCCTCCCAGCAGCAGCAGGACGCCTGGCATTTTGCTGCCTCCGCGGGAGGCGCCGAGCCACATCTTTGGAGAGTTCCCACTAGCAGGGGTGGAGCCTGAGAATCCTTCCCTTGGGTCTTCGTATGTGTGTTGTGTGTGGTGCTCACTCCGTGTAGCATGACTTAACCCCTACGTGGCAGCCACGTCCCCGGTTGGACTCCCCCAAAACACCTCACCAAGAAGAAATCACAGATGCGTCTAGGGCTCCGGGAGAAGACGGTGTGTTTCATGGGTATTTAAGCAGCAGCATTAAGAGCTATCGGAAACTCGGGAATGTGCAGTTCAAACTCACGTGTCTTAACAATTCTTTACTGGTTCATAATAAGCCAGCAAACTCACGCTTTATTTTTCTACTAATTGTGTCTTAAAGAATGGTATACTGAAGCGTGACAATAACAACAGAACTAAACTGGCATATACTTAATAACTAGCAGTGAATTGTCTCCCATGCTAAAATAGTTACTGAAACTGAGGGGAAAAAAAAGAGAGGGAGAAGGAAAAACTTAAAAAAAAAAAGCCATGACCCTCAAGCGTCTGCTGCCACATCTTTAACAGTGGGCAACGCAGGGCCTTGAGGTGCCGCAAACTGTCTTTCATTTTCTAGACTTAATGGCTGATTGCAGAAATCAATGTTGCCATTAGTAACAGGGTATTTGTCATGGCATGGTTTCCTCTGTTGTTAGGCTGTGGAATGATTACAGTATTAGCGAGGTGCTTTCTTTATAAAGGGCCAGAGATATAACTTTCAATTTACTATCCATTAGTAAAGGGCTTTGAAAATATGGATGAAGGCAACATGTTACCTGCTGTTCGGCAGCGATTTGAATTTAGCTGTCTTAGACTAGTGTTTTTTCAAACTGGGCCAGGAAGCTTCAACATTTCACAGACATTTTGATGACAGATTTTCTGCTTTGCTATTTTAGACCCCAAAGCTGTATTACCCGTTGCAAACAGATACAGTTTAAGACATGCGGTTGTGCATCTGTGTTTCCAACCTTTGTGCCTTCCTAAACCAGCAAAGTGGCATGCTCCTTCAGGTGAGACAGACCTGCACGGTGGGCCACAGTACGATTTTGGCAGGGGACAGGGGACAGGCTTGGTCTGGGGAAGAGGTCTAAGGTACCCAAGGAATATACTTACAGGGGAAGGATGGTAAGGGTCTCGACTTACATATTTACCTCCACAGGTGGAGCTGAAGGACAACTCCAGGGCTCCAGAGACAGGGAACAGGGGGCAGGGGCAGGGCATGGAACAGGGAAGGGCAGGAAATGTCCCACCAGAAAAAGTGTCTCCCGGTGACCCACCCCCTGGAAGGAGGGTCGACTCACTTTCCTGGTAGCTGTTGTCCAAGGCAAGGCCACAGTATTTAAACAGCATCCTGCCATTGAGGCAAGGGGGCGCCAAGGAAAGGAGGGCCCAGCCCAGCGTCCAGCCCACCCTCCTCCAAGAGACCACGGTGACCTCAAAAGGAACATGGAAGAGTCACGGGGCCGCCGCGGGCCGCTGAGAGCCGCTCCTCGCAGGGCCGGTGGGGGCGGGGCGCCGCCCTCTTCCTCACCCACCTACCTGAGGAGGACGGCGAGGAGGGGTGCGGGCTGTCCTCCTGGGCGCTCCCGGTCTGCGAGAGGCCGCCTCCGAGCCCGCTCTCCTCGGTCACGTTGGAGGAGCCGGGCGTGGTGGAGCGGCTCACCGACTGGGACTCCTGGTCGCTGCCCGAGCCGCGCCGCTCATCCAGGCACGCGTGCAGCCCGTCCTCGTCGCCCTTGCGGTCCCGCTTGTGCACGCGTGAGTGCACGACCACCTGGTGGTAGGTGCGGAACACCCGGCCGCAGTCTGGGCACTCGGTGGGCTTCTCTTTTGCGCTCCCGGGACCCTGCAGGTTGTACTCGAGCGCCGGGTTCAGCCCGTGCGACAAAAAATCCCGGCTGCCTTCTAAAGGGTCGAGCTTACTTGGCAGGTCTCTCTGATTGCCCACTTTAGTGCTGTGAACCAAATCAGCGGGAATTTTCTGTTTGGAGCCATCTGCTCCCACTAACACGTACTCCCGCTTCTCCTTATCAAACATCACTCCGGCGTTTGCCAAAGTGTCTTCGTGGTTGCGCTGTAACGGATGCTCTTTAGACAAGAAGCCGTGTTCCATGGCCATGCCCCTGGCCATGAGCTGCCAAGCCTGGTAGCTGTTCACGGGGTCCATCTCGGCAGCTTTGGCGGCCGCCTGCAACCGCTCGATGCAGCTGGATTTCAGCGGCGGCACGAGGTTGAGGCAGCCCAGGAGGGAGTGCTTGTCCCCCTCGGGGACGCCGTGGGCCATGCTGGAGATGGGGGACAGCAGCTTCCCCAGGACCTCCTTCTCCTTCATGGGCAGCTCCCCTTTGCTGTAGAGCTGGCTGGGCTCACTCAGGCTGGCCTTGTCCGGGGCCACAAAGCCGCTCTGCAGGCAGGAGAGGTACCTGGAGTACAGGTTGGCGTGGGCCTCCTGGGCCATGCTGCCCATGGGCGCAGGCACCTCGGGGTCACCGGGGGACTTGTTCTTCACGGACAGCTTGTTGAGGTGGACCTTCATGTGGTTCTTAAGGAACCAGGGCTCCTTGAAGCGCCGGCCGCAGATCTGGCAGCAGTGCTCGAAGGAGTCTTTGTGCTTCCGCATGTGGCCCTTGAGGAACCACGCCTGGCTGAACACCTGGCCGCACACCTCACAGCGGAACTCGTTGGCCGCCTGCTCCCCGCCGCCGTTGGGGCCCTGGCCCTGGGCCGACTCGGCGGTGATGTGCGCCTTCTCCACGTGGCTGATGAGCTCCTCCTCCTGTGAGGCGGCGAAGTCGCACAGCGTGCACTTGTAGGGCTTGTGCAGGATGCGGATGTGGCGGTCTAGCTCCTCGCGCTTCTTGAACTTGCCCTTGCAGAAGGTGCAGCGGAAGCCGGCCGCCGGGGCCACC
The DNA here is from genome assembly GCF_030445035.2 of Dasypus novemcinctus. NCBI lineage: Eukaryota > Metazoa > Chordata > Mammalia > Cingulata > Dasypodidae > Dasypus > Dasypus novemcinctus. The sequence goes on along the minus strand of NC_080690.1, from coordinate 48,677,675 downwards.
GCGTCCTCCTGCATGCTGGCTGGCTTGGGCGAGGGCACAGGGTGGGCGACGTCAGGCAGGCCGGGGTTGGTGGGCAGGGCCAGGCTGCAGGTGGCCAGCGGGGCCTGCTGGGCGTGCGGCGGGGGTTTCAGGTCAGGCCGGGGCTGCAGCAGGCTGCTCTTCAGCTGCTTGTCCCGCAGGATGGCCCGCTCCTCCAGCTCGTGCAGCAGGCGATTCTCCTCACGCACCCGTCCGCGCCCCTTGCCCAGGTTGCCCAGCTTGTGCGTGCGCAGGTGGATCTTGAGGTTGCCCTTCTGAGCCGCCCGGTGGTCGCAGTAGGGACATTTGAAGGGCTTCTCGCCCGTGTGGGTGCGCATGTGCAGGGAGAGGATGCTGTTGAAGCGGAAGCGCTTGCCACAGAGGGGGCACGGGTACTTGCGGTTTTTGCGGGCATCGTCCTCGATGTCGCTCATCTGGGACATGATGCCCAGGTTCTGCCCGTTGAGGAACTGCTGCAGGTCCACCCGCCCGTTGAGGCTGGTGTCGACGTCGCGGCCGAGCTGGTTGGCCAGCAGCGCCATCTGACTGCCCATGGGCTGGCCGCTCAGGGGCACGTGGGCCTTCTCGTCAAGGGGCGTGGGCGTCTTCTCCTCAGGGTTGGGCCGCGGGTGCAGCTCAGGGAAGGCATGGCTGAGCTGGGAGGTGATCTGGTGCAACTTCTGACTCATGGCATACTGGCCATTGAGGACGGGGTTGCTCAGGTGGGGCTCAGCTTCGGGGGCCGCCGAGGTCACTCCAAGGCACAGGCTCGCTTCTTCCATCCCTGAAAACAAAGAGAGAGCGTTCAGACCTGGGCCAGATCCTGGGGCGTGAGGTGGTGGCAGCATGGGCTGGTGGGGCATTTGCATTTCGTGCCTTACCTATGCATAATCATGCTAAGGAGTTATAGCCAAAAACAATAATAAAAAAATGAATTATTAAATGCCAATTATGCAATAGGGCACTGCTCTTCCAATTTGTTTTGGCGATAGATCGTCTTCCTGGTATTTTCTATTTACAGACGGCAATTATTCATTCACATTTAAATTATTAATGTTTTACCACTTTCAACTCCTAATAACAAATCAAGGGTCTACGTGTTTAACTTTTTCTACCCCCTCCCCCGCCCCCTTGTAGCACCCATACCTGTTGGTTCAGTTCAAAGATTGCCTTAGAACAGAATGGATTTATCTGCAAGGCCAAGGAGACTCACTGGGAACTTTTCTTTCCATTTACCATGCTCAATACACTCACCAGTCTGAGATGAAAGAGATCATTTTATGATTTGAAAAAAAAAAAAAAAACCCAAAAAAACCAATGGCATGATATTTACTGGTACATAATAAAACAAGATAATGTTTTGGGAAAAAATAAAGTAAAGGACAGGCTTTAGAACAATAAAAGGGATTTTGCCTTAGTCAACAAAAAGTGCAGTAATATCTCATTAAGCTGATTAGTATGCTGCTTAGAAACAGTACTAGGTGCTGTAACACATGATTATAATCATAAAAATCCTTCAGTGTTTGCAAGGAAGCATTAACGAGGTATATTAAATTTTAAGGAGACTGCAAGTAGCGGCTTTGCAAACCTCAGAGATTAAGATTTAACCCTTGTGTTACGAAACACTGTTATTTTGTCATTTGGTAACTGTGCCCGTCAAAAGAAGTATAAATTATCTCATGATGGAATCTTAATTGATCGTCAAGACTGAGCGAATTTTGGTGGAGGTAAAACCTTACACCGTACAATGGACTCTCCCAGTACTTCAACTAGCAAGATATCCGAGGTGGGGGCGCTTTGATTGGGTTTAAAGAGATCTTTTATAGAAGTAGATAAAAACCAATTAAAATCTGGGGACGATGCCATAGGAAGTCTCACCAAGTCTGAGTGTTTTTAATAACTTTCCCAATATACAGTAATGAGTACAAATTGTACCTGCAGTATGTGTTTTGCAGAAAATTAGAACTCAAAGCTGTTTGTTAAACACTAACACTCAAAGCTGGTCTGCATAATTGTCTTTAATAGTTCTCTCTGCCCCCTCTCCATCCTGTACAGAACAGCTAAATCCAGACCACTCAGGGGGAATGAGGGGGGAACAAACCTTCCACATCAGATTATGTGGGGAGCTCAACTTTGAAAGGAAATGAAGCCAGGCCTCACGTCTTTCTATTTCCAGATCTGTCTTCCACCTGAAGGTGTCCAAATTTGTTACCTGCCATTGGAACAGTTTTTATACATCTCTCCTCTTTTTATCCCATTTTGAGATGTGTTGGCCAGCCTGGCAGTCCATGGGCAGCCTTCAGCCCTAGGCACCACTGATTTCTGGGTCAAACACTTCCGTCTGGCAGCTGTGGGGACAGAGCGCCACTGTGGAGGAAGACACAGCGGTTGGGGGTGGGGGTGGGGGGATGGGTGTCTGCAGCTTGTAGGGCCCCCCACCAGGCAGGAGGTACATGACATGGATGGTCTCCAACGGGGGACCTGACTTCCTTGGCAAGAGGAGAGGGGCTGTGATTCCATCTTGCAGGGGAGGGAACAAAAGAGACAGAGATGTTTGTTTCCAAGGAGGAGAAGGACTGTAACTGTGGAGCAGGGATAACTATGCCTACGAATGACGACATGGGCTACTGTGTACAAGTTCACATGCACACACACACACATGGGTGTGTGCTCATTTGCAGTAAAAGAAGGTTTCCAATTTGCCATCTTTCTTTTTTGTTTCTAGTGGCATTCTACAAGCAAATTTTTAAAAAGTTCCACTTCGGAGACTGGTCAGAAAGGAAGTTTCTAGTGGAGAGTCTTGCATTCATTCCACAAAGTTGCTGAGTTCCCTTCACATGCCAGCTCTGTCCTTGGCCTTGAAGAAGACATGATGGTGAACAGGACTTGCATTCATGGCACCCACTGTCCAGTAAGAAGCTGCAGGCCTGGTGTGCAGAAGTTGTTGGAGCAGGAATCCTGGAATCCTTTCGGAGGGGACTAGCAGCCTCCATGGCCCTGTCTGGAATCCTTTCTCTACCTTCCAAGCCCTGTGAGCTGTGCTGGCTCCTCTCCTGAGCAAATGTGGATCATGACCCTGAAGCCACATGGAAGTGCTCAGAATTCCACCCAACACTTCTGGGGATGTTTGAAAAGTCCAGCAGGAGGGAGAGGCTACAGACATGCAGTGTGGCAAGACTACAAATCAGGTTGGATGAGGGGGCATCAGGTTGAAGACTGTCCATCCGTGCTTCCCTCCTCCACTCCCCTCATCTACCCTACCCACCCTCCTTCATGTGGCACAAGTAACAGCTCAACTTGTCAAATGATGAATGTAGGGAGTTTTCAAGTTCAGTTTGGGTATTGAATTCTTTTATTGTGTTATCTTTTCCCTCAGCATCAAAAAAGCTTCTTAAAACACTTCAAGCAACTGGTCTTCATATGTCATGGCTAAGGCCTCAGCCAAGGGAAGACAAAGTGCTAGAACGTGTTGCTCCAGTTCTTCTGAAGTGGAGTTGGCTCCTTCTTACCATCCAGTTCTCAGCTCACATACCACCTTCTCAACAAGACATTCCCTGTTCACTCCCATCTACAGTTGAAGCTCCCCAGACCCTTTCTATCCTATCACCTCCCTTTCTTCTTCATAGCATTTACACTATGCCCATGTTCTGCTGTTGACTCATCTGCAGACATGCTTTTTTCCTATAAGGGCAGTAATCATGTCTGACTGGGCCACAGGTGAAGCCCCAGGACCTACAGCAGTCCTGGCTCACTGGACGCACAGTCTTTACTGATGGAACAGTGAATCCATGAAAAGATTATGGACACAGCTCCTCAGGGAAGCCGAGTCCTGCAGAAAAACCACCCTCATCCCAACCTCTTGTGACCCAACCTCAGCTTTGGCACAAGAGCAAGAACATCCATAACCAGAGTCTGTCAGGGTTGGAAGGGTCTCTGACTCCCACACAGGACCCAATGGCCTGGAAGTTACTCCCATCACCACGTCATCTCTCTCTCCTGTGCCCAAGGAGAGCAGTCCAGGCTTGGCCACTGCTGCTGGAGACAGAGAGGCCCTGCCCCCTTCACAACTTGACGGCTCATCGAGGGTTCTGTTGGCAACCCCAGGGTTTCAAAGGACCTGGCCATTTTGCCAGGAGACATTCCGGGGACTCCAGGCCTCTGCACCTCAGGGCATGGAAGTGAGAAAGGGCCAGGATAAAGCCTGGACACAGCCCCACGAGGAAGCAGAGCCAAGCAGATGAGCATTTCAGAGTTCTCTGTGAGACTTGTTGTTCCCCAGCTCCACAAGCAGGTACAGCCAAGGCCATGGCAATGGGTCAGTCATCACCAATGCCTGTCACATCCTTCGTGGCAAGGAAGGGGAGCGTGAGTTCTTCGAAAGAGTCTGGGGTAATTGGTGTGCTGTCCCTGGGCCAAAGCAGTCAAGGCAGGATGAGCTGGCCCCAGGCCCAGTCTGGGACTCACAAAACCTGGGTCAGCCCCAATTTCCACAGTCTTGATGCTCCACCCCTCCAGGATTCATTTATCCCTTCACTCACTCATTCAGCTAGTATTTGCCAGGGACCTTTGGTTCCCTGCCCCGAAGGCCCTGAGGATCCAAGGGGGTGGTGCAGGCATGGCCACAGATAATGGAGAAGCAATAAAAGGACTTTGAGAGACTGCATCCGGGAGAACAGACTTGCAGTTATAATATATGTATACATACACATATGTGTGCACACATTTATTCATGTGTATTCACGTGACCTGCATGTGTGTGCATATGTACACAGTGTGAGCATGTATGTGTGCATATGTTTGTCAGCCTGTGTGTGTATATATATGTCATTCCATGCATCTGCACTGAGGGAGGGGCAGGGAACCCCTCAATGGTGACACTCTAGAAACACATACAAATATATACACTAGGGAATTAAAGGGTCATTTATCCTACTAAAAAAGGGGCAGATCCAACCGCAGCTGGGAGCTCTGTCGTGCTGATGGAAGGTGTTATTCCTTTCACTCAGGTCTTCAGGGGGCAAGCACAAGGAGAGGCCCCACAGTGAATGTCATCAATGACCCTGGAGGGTCCCAGGCCCCCCATCTGTGTCCGGATGAACAGGGCAGACATGCCCATCCCCCCATGGGGGCCACCCTCATGGTGATATTTGTGGGGGGCACTTTAGCTGATGTGCCAAATCCATCCTTCACTCAGCCTCAAGCTCACCAGCCACTCGCCATGCACCTGGCTTTGGAGCCACATATCAAACAGTTGAGAACCAGCAGAAGGTGGCACCTGGGCCAGGGTTTACAGCTGTCGGACAACCAGGACCTCCTGAGTAACCCTTGCAACCACTCATCTCACCCTCTTACCTATGTAGCAAAACCCTCAGCACAAGGAAACCAGCTACTGAAAAGGAAAAAAGCTTGCCCCTGGCCTGCAGCTGATGGCCCAGCTCAAAGAGTGAAAGGAAGATCAATAAAGATCGGTTGATAGATGAAATGAACCACCAAATGCTTCATTTACCAAACTGTGGAAAGTCAGCCTAATGCCCTCACCAAGGCAGAAAGGTCATGGCGAAGCACCGTGTCTGCTGTCTCGTGGCTCCAACACAGACAGAGCAGCAATCTGCCCCAGTCTTGACCTTCCCCTGAGTACCAGGGTGTAGGGAGCACGGGTGGTATTCAGTGGGACAGTCAAAACTGACCAAGAACAAGGCCTGGCCTGAGTCTCAGCCACCACGTCATCCCTCGCCATGGTGCGGAAATGCCTCTGAATGCAGGCAGGGACCCCAGATGAAAGTTTCTGAATGCCAGGGATTTTCTTCTTGAGCTGTGCAATCTCATATTTCACGACTAGGGTTTTCTCAGCAAATGAAACTCACCGTTGGATGTGCGGATTATCAAAACACATTCTGTCTCATCACTCCCATCATTGCAGGTACAGTGAGTCATTCAGCTGCCTTTGATGGTGCTAATGGTTATTTTGATTTTGCATTTCTGTTTGCAAGACTATTTCCTGTGATATCAATGACAAAAGTTTTCACTTAACTCTTCCGATAGAGAACCTTAATTGTATCTTTCACTCAAAATGAAATTTAAAACTATCAGGACACCAGAAATGCCAGCTGCTACGAGTCTAAATAAATTTTACACAAAACACAGTTCCATTTTGCTAGCACAGAATAAAAAAGTAATCTTATGAATAGTCCAAAAAATAGAGATCTTGCCAGGAAGTTGCATGAAAGAGTTTTATCCTTATACCACGAAAAAAAAGGTTGGGAAATAAAATGACTTTCAAAATAACCATTCCAACTAGAAGTTTTAAAATCAAATATTGCTGTCTAGCCAAGCAAAACTAAATATTCCCCTATTTTTCATTGTGGGTAAACTCAGAAACCTTGTAGAACTCCTACAGCTACCAATTGCTGGGCCAAAGTGAGGTATTTGGGTTCGCAAAAAGGGAGGCTCCAAACATTATTGTGGATTTTACACAAAATAATTTCCTACCTTGTGGTTCTGGTAGCAGGTAGGCCCCTTTCCTGGGAGCTCAAAGACCCTTGGTCCTTCTCCACACCCCACCTTGCTTTCTTACACTTAGGGTAAGCTGTAGTCAAGACAACTGCTGCTAAAATACAATGGCTTTTTATTAAATACTGTTCTTCCAATTGTTGTAGCTCAAACTGTTTAACTAAGGTTGTTATAAGCATAATACACTCCTGTTCTGAAATACCGAACACCAGACTACTGAACCTTTTCAGGGTCATTAAACAGCTGTAAACATTATTACAAAAATAAACCAGAGATTTCATGCTTACATTTTGGCCTAGAGCGCGCTATGCTGAGCAAGTACATTTTTTCATCTCTTACAATCAACGCTGGTGACATTTGGGCATCCAAACAAATTACATCACAAACATTACTGAGGTGAGCAGGATACTGAGTGGTTTATTTGCCAGATGATTAATAGATAAACAGGAGGGCAGTGTGGTTGACCTGTTCCGGTCTGACTGATGTGTAGACAATGCTATGAGACAGGACCAGAAATAGTTAAATACTTGCTCAATTTATTAATGAAAATCTGATATCCAAATCTGGCTGTGGATTATGGTGACTGTGTAACCAGGAGAGGCAAGTTGGAGAGTATGGTCAAATTCCCTAACTTCCCCTTGTGGATGGAAGATTGGCCAAAGTCAAGGCCGTCATTACCTCTAGAGGTGACCAGGACTCCACTGGGCTGGCTTAGAACAGAATTTAAGCAGCTTCCACATGGATGGGATGAAAGTTGGAGGAACTGAAAGAAGAAAGAGAGGAATAAAAATGTCCTCTAATGGAGACTTAGGCAGATTTCAAATTTCTCATGGGCGAAGAAATATCTCCAACCTTGATGACTTTTGGAGTCCAGGTTGGAACTGCAGACCAGACCATAGACTGATGCTGAGCACATCAAAAGCAAAGACAAAATATCCACAAAGTGTTCTTCTGGCCATCTTCTCAGGGTAGAGAAGACTTTTGGTATGGGTTCCTGGGTCACTCTCTTCCCACACATACAAAACCAGGCAGATAAGTGCTGGGATGGAATTAGAACCTCACACAAGGTGCTCGTTAAAACCATGGATATGTCAGGCAGAGTGAGCACTTAATAACTAAAACAACAATAACCATCATCACCACCACCACCATCATCATTTTCATCTTCATTGTCACCATAGCATCATCACCATCTTTATCACCTTCATCATCACCATCATCATCTTCTACCTCACCATCCGTGCAATATTCCTTGAGTGCTCATGTGTGAAGACTGTGCAAGGTACTTTACAATCGTTATCTCATGTTAGTCTTATACCACCTTAGAGGGAAGGTGTTGCTATTATTCCCATACTAAAAATGAGAAAAATGAGGCTCAGAAAGTTTAAGCCACACAAGCTCACACAGCTGGGAAGCCTGTCTCCAGAAGCCAATGCAAGTGTGCAGCCTGGTGTTTGACATTCCCTTGATCAGTCTTTCTGGGCTGCATGCTGACAGTCAGCTCCTGAAGAGGACACTCCTTCTTTTGTGAAGTAGGTGGTGGGAAGAAAACCATAGGCATGGGCAAGTGCCAAGGAGGCCAAGGAGTGGGAGCATCATGAACACAAGGACCAGGGAGTGAAGCATTCAGCACATTTAAGAGAGCATCTCAGGGGACTAGAGTGGGTAGGTGGTAGGCACCGTAGATCTGGAAATGTGGCAAGTTTGTTACTCACTGGTTGGGGACCAGAGAGTCACACCAAATTTTATTTATAGGCGCTTCTCTTTTTCTTAATGCCTGTAAGGACTGATATACTACTCCATGTTCTCTTGTCTTGTATCAGATGGGTCATTTCCCCACGTAGACATGAGTAATGAGAAAGGAGTGTCCCTAGAAGTCCCACTAATGTGCATCTGCTTGCCAGCACGTTCACTGGCATCAGTGGGACCTTGGGCAAACTCAGTCACCTATTGGAGCCTCAGTTCCTTTGTCTCAAAATGAACTGACATTAACTGTCCTACTCACTTCCCAAGATTTTGTGAAGGGCAAATGGGAGTGTGGGATAGAAAACATGGTTTTTCAACTGTCAAAGGTTCCCACATATAGGAACCCTTCTCCAGTACCAGCTACACCCTTTAGCATAGCTTTCTAGATTCAGAAAAGAACTTAAAGAGGTAAGTTCTTTGGGTACATGGGGTACATGCCAAAGGCAAAGGGCACAGTCAAGGTGCACAAAAGCGGTTCATAAAACCCCCCTCATGGCCGTCTTCACTGGTGCATCTGCCAATGGAACGATTATCATTTCATGACATATTTTTAATGCCTGCATGTGAAAAGAAGCCGAGGCGATCAAGACTAGGGCCTTGCCTTTAAAAACCAACTCGGGCAGGGGGAGACCCTGGGCCCACAAAGACAACAGAAAGGAACCAAGTGCTAAAACAGAGGAATCACCAAGGGAGGAGTACAGTGGGAAAGGGAGGGGGAGGGCAGACCTGGGGGCAACCACTGGGAAGGGCCAGGCCTTGGCTCGTCTTGAGGAGGAAGGCAGCATTGAGCAGAGGGAACGGCACGGGCAAAATGTGGTGGAGCCATGGAAGGTCCCTGGAAGAAGAGGGGGGACAGGATTGAAGCTGACTTGGATGTCAAGGCAAGGAGCATGAAATTTATATCTCAGGCAAAAGAGAGGCTCCAGAAGCTCTTAACAGAGTAGTAGCATAACGTGTGTGCCTCACGATGCCTGGGCAAGCCACATCAGGACTTGGATCAAGTTCTTCCAAGAAAAGTGCCAAGAAATTGAGATCTTAAGGGCACGAGACCATCCATTCAGCCCCAAAACCTTCCCACACAGGCAGCCATCTATAGGGTCAGTGGGATCAGGTCTCTGGCAAAAGTTACAAGAGAACAATATTAAAATTGTACGCACTCTCTGTGGGCAGCTGGATGAGGTATGTTTCTATCTGATGTGGGCCAGGGAAGATGGCGAAGAATAATGGAACACAAACCCCAAATCTGGGGGCTAAAGCTCTCCTGACAGTGAGAAAGATGAGGGTACTTGGAAGAACTCACTGGTCTCCTCCCCCCTCTTCGTAACAGCACAGGTGGAAGAAGCCCACCTCACCCCCACTCCATGCAGGTAAGCCCAAACTCATCCTCAATGCTCCAGCCTGGTGCTGCCTGTTCCAGGAAGCCTCCCTGGGTTTGTCCCAGGCTCAGAGTGGTGGCACTGTCCTCAGAACTCCCGTGGGGTTTCTTGGGACATGTTAGGACACTTCTGTGGTGAACCTTGACACCCAGCTATGGAACTCATGGTGTCCTCTGCCCCTACACTGGGGACTTTGGGACAGGGCAGGCCGTATCTGGAAGCCCCCTGCCAAAACTGGTCCTCTAAGCATAATGACTGGTCACAGCACCTGGGAGGGAAGTAGGTGGCATTTTGGCAGCAATAACCCAGCCTTGGCCCCAGAATCCAGGCCAGGAAAGCAGGCCATGCTTCCATTTCTCCCAGACGGACTGATTTGGGAAGGAAATGGCTCCTTAATTCACTGTAATTGATTTATCTGAACTGTGTTGACCCCATCAGGGAAAGCAACAAAAACTATATATATATATATATATATATATATATATATATATATATATATATATATGGTTTTATATATATATATAGTTTTTAATGAATGACCCATCTTTAAAACAATAGTGAAGAAAAAGATACCCGCAGTTGTCATGAAGCATGTTGATTATTGCTCTCTCTCTCTCTCCTGGCTCTCTCACCCCCTTTTTAAACACATTGCATCATGGCAGGAAGCTAGATATTTAATCTGCTATACACCCGCCTTGGCTCCCTGATCCAACAAGGCGATAGAACAGAGCGTCAGCCTCCACACACAACCCTTGCCCAGGGAACACAAAGCAGGGCCCAGCACCCACAGGTAGCCCTAAGGCCCCTTCCTCCAGAGGGCAGTAGGGATCAAGGGGCAGGAGCCCCCAGCATCCTGCCACCCTTGCACCCCTGATTAGAGACGTTTGAATGTGAGCCCTTCTGAGCCACGATATGGCGTTAAGCGGTTTATTTTCATTTCACAGGGGCCTCGGATTTGATTCTGTGCAAAACTAAATATAATGTAAAATGCACATATGCAAGAGTGATCAAAAGGGCCTGGTTCTGAAATATTCATGGAAGTCGGCCCTGGGAGATTCTGTTCACAGGGGCACCTGTCGAAGACATAAGCTCAGATACACATCATCCCTTTAAGTACACAAATGGGTAGTGAGAAAAAAAAAAAACACACCCACGTGCACCATCAGATACTCCACTGTCTGCAATGACTGGGCTGGAACCAGCAGAGGGAGGCTGGCAGGGGCTAGGACATGGGTCTTTCCTGGCCCCCGGGCCCCCAGTTCAGCATCCCCTACTGTGGCACAGGTCCCCAGGCTGCCCTGGCCTACCCTTTGTGGGCCCTGACTGCTGGGAAAGGAGGGAAGGAGGGAAGGATGGTGACCTTGCCAGCAGGCACATCTGCTGTGCGGGTGGGGCCACGTGTTGGCCGAGCTCACAGACACGGGAGCTGCTGTCCCAGCCCTGGCTGTCACTGCCACAAGCAGATGGACTCCAGGGACAGGGATCGGTTTCCCACCAGGACCAGGCAGGAAGGCAGGGGTGGGGGGAGGGTCAACGGACTCCCCAGCACCCTCCACATATCCTACCCGTCCCCCGTGCCCTGTCATTGGGCTGGATCCTGTTCATGTCCCAGGCACCACTTCCAGGAGGCCTTCCTGGCTGCCCAGGTCCAGGCAGGAGCCCTCATCTGCCTCCCCAGTGCCCCGGACCTGCCCCTTTCTAGCAGTTTTCACAAGGGCTTGAACTTCTTTTTCTACTTGGTCAGAAAATCCAGGAGGGCAGAATCATGACCATCTGTTTCACTGGGGGGCCCATTGCCCCTAGAACAGAGCTGGATACAGAGGAGGCACTCAATAACTATTTGGTGAATGAATGAAGAAAGGAACAAGCAAATGACTGAATGGGTAAATGAATGAATGAACAAACAGACCAAGCAACAACTGCTGCAGGCCTATAGCCCAGCATCTAGCCTTGGAGAGGAGGGGGTAACCAGGGATGGTAGACTCAGACCACAGAGCCAGTCCTGGACCATCAGGCACACCATGCTCTCTCTTCTCAAAGTAAAAGCCAAGCGGCACATTTGCTTCATAGAAGCTAATCTCAAACACCACCCCAGCCCTGTAGGCATTCCAAACCCCACTTCTACCCTTGGCACTCCCACAAAGGGCTCACCCCACTCCATCTCCTGGTGGACTATCTGGGTCCCTGTTTTACCACCCTCAGCCCTGGCCTGGGACCTCCTGGGGTCCACACCTGCTCATTGAATTGAAGTCCCTCGACATCCCTTGTATTTAGTTTTTTAGGAGATGTTGGGGATTAAACCCAGGACTTGCAAAGCAGACGCTCAACCACTGAGCTACACATGCCGCAGTCTTCCCTTTAATAAGAACTCCTCTTCTTTTGCCTCTCTCTCCTTTCTTCAGTGTCTTCATACTTTCTCATGCACACATTCATTTCTTCACTCATTCACTCAGTAAGCATTTTCAACTGCCAAAAGCCAGTGGCCTGGGGGAATCTGGCGGGCCACGACCACACCTTGTTCATCTGTCTCCTCAGTGCTCTGCAGAGAGGAGGCCTTGCAGGGGGCTCCACTGGCAGGATGACCCTGTCACTCGCATCCTGGGCCTTGCTCAGCTGGATAACCCCTCCACCCTGAACTCTGTTTACCCCTTCCTCCCGGACCCCAGAGCTCATCCCCACAAGGCCTGGATCTCTGCACATGGTCAGGAATGAGAGGACAAACTCAAGCCTAATAGAACGACAGGGGCAGCAGACAAGTGCCTTTCCCCAGACAACACACTCCAAGGGAGTCACACTCCCGAGAGTCAAGACTGGCACCTCACACCTAGCCGGCACTCAGGGAACACTGGTGAGCCAATGACCCTGCTCCCGTTACTCGCAGGCTGGTTGCTTCTCCTGGCAGGGGGCGCCTTGCCACACAGCTGAGTCTGGCATCCAGGACTACTGGTCTCCCTGCCTAGACCCGGTGGGCCTGGGTCCTCCCGGGGGCCTCCTCTGCTCCCTTGAGCCACACCTGCATCCTGACAGCCATGTGGCCATGTGCCCGGCCCCTCTCCACATCACAGGCTCCCATCTGTAAGTCAAGGAGGCTGGCAGGCTGGCCCTGCCCTGGGCTCCTCCATCTCTTCCCTGCCTCCTGATTCATGCCTCTGTGGCCCACCTGACAGGGAAGGGCCCTCCCAGCCAAGCCCTGATCCTGATTCACCAATCAGAACAAAGGATTGGAGTTGAACTTCACCGATGCAGAACATCAGGGGAGGCATTAAAAATGAAGCAATTAACATTGCTCCTCTTACATGGGAGGAAGGGCCATTAGTGGGCTGTCCACGGCCTTGGGCTGCAGCCCAGCCAGCCTGGGCAGAGGGACTTGATGCAGCCTTGACACCAATGCCGTCCCCACCCACGGCTCAGGAAGGTGGTGAGTATTTCCTAGGAGAGCCTTTAGGAGGCCCGGGGTCATTTTTAAACTTCAGTTACTTGGTGTGGAGGGACGATCTACACACGCTACCAACAGCATTTAGAATTAACCATGATCAATCACAGGGTGGCAGTTGTAACTCTTTGGGCTCCTGCAGGGGTCTCTTTAGTGGGACTCTGTGTGACCAGAGAAAAATGGCTGCTGCCGGACAGTGAACTGTGTCTTATTCCAAAAAGCTGATGGCCTGTGAGCTCTAAGGTAGCACCTCATCAGTCATGTATCTGTGATATGGGGGCATTCGTAAGTTTGCTAGGAGGACTGAATGAGGTAATGTATGGAAAGTGCTTGCAGTAGCACCTGGCACAGAGTGAACACTCTTGAAAGGTTACTGCAGGACTTCTCTTCCTTCTCTTCCTTTCCCTCCTCTTTTTCTTTTTTTCTTCTTCTTTTCCTCATTATTCTTCTCCCTTTTCTCTGTTTCTTTCTCCTCCTTCTTCTCCTCCTCCTTCTTCTACTAGTACTACAATTATCATCTGCTGGGCTTTTATCACACTTACAATCACACTCAGTCGTGATACAAAATCACCCATTGGAAAACCTCACTAAAGTCAAGCACTCGCAAAACACATGTGGTAGTCAAAGGGTTAATAACCTTACCTTTTATATTTTTTAAAGTTCTTGCAGTTACTAAGGTAACGTTGAATACCCCCATTTGGAATATGGACAAAAGGAGTGTGAACACGTAATTGACAGAAGAAATAGAATTTGCGGAATGGCCACAAAAATGTCACTACTAACTAGAAAGCAAGAAGACTAGAAGTCAAACAAAAACAAGGTTTCATTTTTATATAACTATATTAAAGATTGCACCTGGACTTTGTGAGGACCCTAAAATTTCCTCCACAGACACAGGGAACATCCGAAGGGGAACACAGGAGAAGATAAAGTGGTCTTGTTTCAACCACAAGTTCTCTTCCAGAGTCAGAAACCAAGGAGTCTTAAGCAGCCTTCTTGAACAACACTGACATTGGGCTTCAAGGAGGCCAGGCTAGGATGATGAGCATTCTAGAAAGAGCTTTCCAGTCTGTGCCTGAGAACAAAAGGAGTGCTTTCTACTTCGCCCAGGAGAACCACATAGAAAGCACTCCACAGCCCCTGCCTGGGAAGCTGGGAGCAGCAAGATGCCTACTGTGGAGTAGCCGGGGAGGGGAAAAACTGTCTTTCTCCATTTACAGCCGGTAACATACTCCCAAGTCTAACTCCAGCCTCTTTCCACTTGCTCTTCCCTGTAAGTACCTCCATTTAAGTCCATGGCCAAAGGTCAGAGGTCACTGTCTTCCCAGTGGCACAACTACTATCCAGAGTTGATTCCAAAGACTTCCATTTGCCATCTGGCTGCACACAACCCCTTCCAATCTTACCTCCCACCATTCTCCTCCACATCCTTTACAACTGTACAGGGAATACGTCCTCATCCCATGAAGGAGAACTGTGCACACCTTCTCTGCTCTCATGGAGATGCTCCTCGAGGAAAGGGGCATGTGGACAATGGTAGAGAAGGTGCCAGAGCTAGAGAAACCTCAGAGACCATGTAGCTCCTAAACACTTAGTCAGATATATCTTTTTTGTAGATAAGGAAGCAAGACCAGAAGCTAGGTATGACCACCTAAGGTGACCAAGCAGTGAGAAGGTACATGTCTATGGCTTACTCCCTTGCTTATCTCCTAAGCATTCAATAAATTTTAGTAGATGCTAAGTAAATATTGAGTGGGTAGTTGGATGAATGGGATGGATGAAGGGATTGATGGATGGATGGTGGATTGATAGGTGGCTAGATGATGTATAGATGTATAGGTGGTAGAAGAAATAATGCACAAATAGATGGACACACCAGTTGACTAACAAATCATGGAATTGCCTTTCTGCTCTGTGGGGGCCCAGCTACTACCAAAAGATTTCTTAGCATATCTTTCACCTGCCAGACCCTAAACCCACCAGCATCTCCCTTTATCACAATTCCTTCTCCAACCAGACTATATAAACTGAAGCTCTTATTTCATGTCCTGTGTATATTGTCCGAGGCTAGGGCCCTTCAGCTCTGGAAGCACATCTCCCTGTTATTCCACCCAACACTCTGTAGCACCCAGGACATGCTGTGGGTGTTCAAATAATAGCAGCTCACATTGGAGTCTCTGCCACCCTCACAGATACAAAATCCTCCCAGGAAGCAAATGGCGGTGGTCAGAGGTTAGAGAATTGAAGAAGTTGAGGATAAAGATTTTCCCAAGTCTTTCTTGAGAAAGCAAGCAGGAAAAGCAAAAAATGGAGGAGGGGCCAAAGACTCTCTTTCTACCCCTACCTCCCACCCCTTAAGAAATACTTTTCAAGGGGAAGAGAGGATGTTTCTACTCACTGGTTCTTATGTTTGATTTGCATCAAATTACATCAGGTTGATGTGATACAACATGGCATCCCCCCATGAAATACATAAATCAAGGCACCCCATAAATTTAAAGGAGCAGAGTTCTTTTCCAGAAGTGGCTAATTACTCATAAACAGCAGATATTTTATTGTCGTTAAAATCACTAGCAGGATTTTAATAGCCAGTGCATTTTGTAATCTCAAGCTTTTTAGAACACTGGCCTGGGGAAGCTGGGTATTACCTGTTTGTAGCTCCCTCAGGGGTCACAAAGATCTTGCTAAGTTAGACCACCTCTGGGGGTCTCCCACAACCATGCACTCGGGCAGTGACCATCACAGCTCTGTGAGGAGGGGAGCCTGGCGCTGAAGCCAGCCCGCTAAAGGATGCTCTAGGCTCTTAGTGATCCGGGAACCCTGCACACACCTGGCAAGGTTTCCTGCCCACCCCACTGGGAGTGCAGTTAACCAGGACCCCAGGGCCAGGCTCTTCACCAACTGTAGATATCCATTTCTCTTCACCCTTTACCACAGTCCCCGCATTTCCGGCAGGACATCCTCTCTTCCTCCACAGTTCTAAGGCTTGGGTGGATATAGCCAACCCCCAGACCCTGATTAGGGGATTAATTTGAGCCAAGCAGAATACCCCACACCCCTGGCCTTTTGATTAGCTTAAGGCTCAGCATTGACCAAATTCAGGCTAACAAGAGAAGATTAGGGCTTGTCAGGAAGCCATTGGATGATTCAGACCCTCTTGGTTGAGGTCTGGGGCTGCAGCAGCCATTTTGCTACCAAAAGGAGTCCTCAGAACTTGGGTGGGTGTAGAGTCCCTTCCAGTTCCAAGGAGACAGAGAGGAAGAGAAGTAAGGTCCTCAATGACATAATTTGAGCTCCAGGATCAAGTGGCACGAGAAGCTGAATCATTTACATAATTATCTAAGTCAATTCAGTTTCCTAGTGGTTTAAGCTGGTTTGGATCAGATTTTCTGTCACTTGAAACCAAAGGAGGCCCAGCTGATAAAAGACCCCACTGTCCTTGCAAACAACCGCTGGGCTTCTCCCAGCTTCCACTCCACTGGTCCAGCCTCCTCCCTTCCCTGGGATCATGCCAGATGACCCCACCTTTGCTTTTCTTCTATGAGGTCCTTCAATCTAGACGAGCCATTCTAGGAAGCCTCCATATACAGCCCTAGGGACTGAGCCACACATTGGCGAGGCCCCTTCCAGAAGGTTCTGATGGGAAGGATGGAAGGGAACAACCAGCACTCCACAACAGGTGCCCAGGATGCAGCTCTTACACTGCCCAGCTGCCTCCTCACCACCCCAAGGGGTCTGAAAATCCACCTCTGGGTCTGCCCAAAGGCCTTTCTTGTTTGCTTCCTGTAAGTTTGGCCATGATATCAAGAAATGCTCAGGAAGTCCATAATGATCAATAGATTCCCATTCAGCAAAGAAATTTTGCAGACACTGCCCCTTCCGTGTTGATCCTCTCCACCCCCACCATGGATAACTTCTCCTTTACTTCTACAGCCAGATGTCCCCTCCCCAGGGAAGCTGCCCCTGACTTCCGTAGACCCAGCAGGTGTCCAGAGGGGCCGGATCACCTACCCGAAGCTGCTTCTCCAAGTCCAGGCCCTTCTGCTCCCGGTGTGAGTGTGTTTCAAGCAGTACAAGAGCATCTGGCATCTAGGCACTTGGGCCAGGAAGAGCCCCCTCCCTCCCCACCCCCTCTCACCCCCCCCCCCAGGCCTGGTAAAGTGTATTAAATGAAGCCATGCTGCCTTGAGCCCAGTTGCCCCTGTGGCCAAGACGAAGTGCTTCCATCCCAACCTCAGCCCAGCCAGGGAGCCCCTGTGCACTCACAGCAAGTGGGGAGGGGGCAGCTAGGGCTGCAGCAAAGCACACAGGACAGAAGGCAGAGAATGTGCCTCCCAGACCCTCAGAACCTTGGCCATGTACACACACACACACATACACACACACAGCCTCTTTTTCCAGAGACCACACTTAGCCCTGGCAGGAGGCCTGAGACAGCCCGTGCCTGGCCTCCCCCCTGGAATCCCGGTCATGTTACTGCTTATCTGCCTGCCCGCCAGCCCTCACCAACCTGCTGCCCTTAGCAGGGACCACACCCTTGCCCTGCGCCCCACACAGCTGCTGCCGCTGCCAGCCTTGTTCCTGCCAGAGCCCCTGGGAGGAAGCCCTGCCCTTGTGTGCCCTTCGACCAGGCCAGGCAGGCTTCGGCAGCTGGGAACAGAGTGAGTGGGCTCTGCAACACCTGTCATCTCACTCCAGAAACCCAGCTGGCCAGGGACTGGCATATGCAACCTCTGGTCTACGACACTGCTTGTTCGCCCCTGGCATCCCTGCACTCCACACGTCCCAATGCCCAGCAGGGGCAGAGAAAAGAGACCGACAGATCCACTTGCTCATTCATTCATTCATTTAACCTGGCAAAGAATAGCCACTTGTTTTTGCCTCCACCTCTAGCCATAAACTCTGTGATGGTAAGGGGACCAGGCCTGATTATTTTATTGCTTATATCTGTGATGTCCACTGGACGCCTGGGACACCCAGCAGATATTTTATGTCTACCATTTTAATTGTGAAATAAACAATATACTCTTAATGAATATTTATTGAGTGGATGGACAAGGGTTTAAATGGATGAATGGGTGCATGGATAGATGGATGGATGGATATGTATAGATATATGTGTGAACGGGTGATGGATGGATGGATGGATGGAATGAGCAAGTGAACATTTTCTATGATGACTGCAGAGGTAAGCCTGGGCAAGTTTCTTCTGGAAGAAAATAGGGTTAAGTCCTGGTACCAAACCAAAAGCAGGATGCTCTTTCAAGGGGATGATGGGAGAATTCAGAGAAGGGTGAGAAAAAATTCAGGATCCATCATAACCTGCTTCACAGCTGATGAACTTTCCCTTGGACAATAGGACACTTCATTTCACTACGTGTTCTTAGGCCTTCCCAGGAAAACTAATGTCACATAAGGAGAGGGGCTGGTCTACCTGGGGATCTTTCTGGTACTATTTCTTGGGAGCCCTGAACCTATTTTATAGCTCTTGGGTCAGTGTGTCCTGTCTTCATGGTTTTTCTCTCCAGAGTGCTGCTTCCTAAAACCCTAAATTCTTTTTCTTTTTTTTAATTTGAAATGAAGTTATTTAAAAAATAAGATAAAATAAATAAAACCTTAAATCCTCCAGTGGATCAGTGCTCTCTCACCATTTTTCAGAAAATAAATAAAACACAATCTAAAGGGCCTTGCTACACTTATGGTCCCAGTTGAAGGTATTCACACCACCTTCCTGATGCTTTTTGCCACAGACTTGTACTGCAATAAACCACCTTCCCAGTTTTGCATGCTTTTTTGTACCCCTGCTAATATTTTTTAATTAATTCACTATTTTTACTTTAATGCATTTAAAAGGAAACTATATCATTACCCTAAATGGAAATTTGTATCATTTGCTGTAAATTAAAGATAATTATAAAAATAAATAAAATGAGAACAATGTTATTAAATTCTGGCTGAACACCATTGTCTGCAGCAGGCTCTGGCCTGGGGCCTACTTTCTCTATTCCAAAGGCAGAATGGCGAAGGTAGAGAGGTGGGAAAGGCAAACGAGGAGCAGGGGACGTGTCTCTCTGAGGTCAGTGGGAGGCTTACAAGGCAGTAGCCCTCACGGCCTGGGACTCGGGTCATTTTCCATGGCGGCCCTTGGTGGAGTTCAGAAGTAAACTTGTCTGATCTGCCAATGGCAGACTTCTCCTATGACTGTGGCTTTCGTCCAGCTCCTCATTTTTATATTTTTTTATAAGAGTAGTTGCAGGTTTACAGAAAAATCCTACAAAAAGTGCAGAGGTCCTATATACCCATCCCACCCCCACATACACCGGCAGCTTTCTCTATTATTGACATTTTGCACTTTTGTTACAAGTGAGGAGCCAATAGTTTTTTATAATTGTCAAGCGTAGTCCATACTTTACATTAGGCTTTCCACTTTGTATTCTACAGTTCTATGTTTGGTTGGTTGTTTACATTTTTATTCTGGTGTCATCTCTATAACTTAAAATGTTCTGTTTTAACCATTTTCATGTATACAGTTCAGGGGTGTTAATTAAATTCACAATGTTGTACTACCACGACCACCATCCATTACCAAAACCTTTCCATCACCCCAACCAGAAGCTCTAAACCAATTAATTTTAAGCCTCCATTCTCCACTCCCACCCCGTCCCCTGGTAACCTATATTCTAGTTTCTGACTCCATGAATTTGCTTATGCTAACTATTTCATATCAGTGAGATCGTACATATATTTGTCCTTTTGCGTTTGGCTTACTTCATGCAACATGATGTCTTCAAGGTTCATGCATGTTGTCACATGTATCAGAACTTCATTCTTTTTTATGTCAGTCCCTCATTTAAAGGACATGGATGTTCAAGCCAAAGTGGATAAAGATTTCCTTAAGAAGTTACGAATAAATTAAAGGGGGATTGATTGGCCTTTTCCACCTCATTAAAAAAAATTAATTTGGAAATATGCAGATCCCTTCCCTCTCTACCCGTACCTGACTTTTATTTCCTCCAAAGCTCATGAGATCCTGCCATGCTTAGGGGCCTGGACCATTTCCCACCTGGAAGAGGCATCCTCACCTCCTCCAGGTCCCTAAGGCTTCACCAAGCTGCTGGACCCCAGCTCATCCCTGAAGACATCATCATCCACCTACGCACTTCCCAGAGGGCCTCCCTGTAAAGTCCCAGGAAGGATGCATCCTGCCTGTTGCAAAACACCAACTTCCACTTCCAAGTGAATGGGAACCTGTTAAACCAACCAGAAAACAAACACATGTAAACTGTAAGCTTGCGTTAAATGTGATAAGCGTGCTAGTTGCAGTAAGACGCGGGCCTGGATGGGTTATTCACGCCCTCTTCTCTGGAAGATAAAGACAGAAAATAGCAAAGTGGGTCTGGGACTAGATCCTGAAAACTCACCTTGCTTTTCTCTTTCAAGAGAGGAACACTGCAAATATCAACTAAATCTTTTTAAGAACAACCCAATAGATGGGATCCAGCTTCAAAATGAACTGCACTTTTCCCTCAAAGAGTAAAGAGGGAATTTAGAATGTTTTTTGAAAAGATTTTGTTTTTCCTGATACTGCTTGAGTCACGCCTCTGACGCTGGAGATGATGTGTGCCGCAGCCGGGCTCGTGGTAATTAACACAATCCTAGCAGCTCCCCTTCCTAGTAATATATTTTTCTAAGACTTTGATAATGCTGAGAGATTTTGAATCCCACAATGCAGACTTTGATGAAACGGCATTGGATAGAGACACCTTAGATGAAATTGAAAATAACTTGAGTTTAATATGCCTCCCCAGGAGCTTTCTGGAAAGAATGGGTTAACGATATCTGGAGCACAATGAGGATCAGCGAGTAAGAAAGTTGGTCTTCTGGGGCCTGCCGCGGCATAAGAGCTGTGATTGGGCCTTCTTCTTTGGGGGTGTTTTGGCCCCTGTGTATCCTCTTTGGTCTCAGACATAAATGACTTCCTTAAAGGATTTAATTAATTCTTAAATGTGCACAGAGCCCGTGAGCACAAACATTAACTTGTTTAAAAGCTTTAAGCGAGATTCTGTTCTCAGCCATGCACTGCAGTTCCCCGTGACGTCCCTGGGAGTGTGGCATGCTGTCGGGGGGCACCCACAGAGGCCCCACCTCCTCGGTGCAGGCTCCCCAGCCTTCCCCTGGTTCTCCCCTCATCTCAGGGCCTGGGGCCTGCCCTCACAGCCTGGCTTCTGCCCCAGCCCCCCAGTGAGGAGCACTGCCCCTCTCTCTGCTGGGTTTTGCTTTCCTCTTCGCTGAGCTCCCTAGGATGCTGATGGCTTCTCCATGCCTGGCAAGGGCACCATGGGGCAGAGGACATGTTGGGAACCCTGCCTGGGTGGGCGGGCTGTGGTGAGAGGGGCCTCGCGCTGTGGCCTTCCCAGATGTGAGCACATCAGGAGACTGAGAAGGCTGCCTCTTCTCGGACCCCTTCCAAGCCTCACACTCTCCAGGTGGTTCACCCGCCTCCCCTCACTCCTCACACTGTCGATTTGTTTACACGCTCAGCTCTCTTCTGTTCAAAACCCCAGTCTCCCTTACAGTGCCTTGAATGTAATCTGATTCAAAGCAGCAGAACATATATTGCCTACAAAATTGGCCATATACACATACACACACATATATGCACATGTATGTATGTACGTATATCTAGTTGTGCATATTTTAATGACAATGACTACTGCTGTTAACTGGTAAGAGACATATAGAGTTGGAAGGAATATAAATTGGTATATTTCAATTTACCAATGTATTTTTTGATACATATCATGCTTGGTATAAAAAGTAACCTACGGTTCAGTTTTCCACACCCAGAACTAACCTGGGCTGCTTCAGAGATCCAGACAAAGCTGAACTGAGATGCCATTTATAGAAATGGAGAAATGGAGATGACCTAAATATCCAAAAAGTGAGGGGGATGGGGGTACTAAATGAATTGAATGCTCCTATGGAATGCTGCACTGCATTGCACTGCACTGCCATTAAAATTTTTTTTTTTTTTGATAACTGGCCATACATTTAGTTTGGTTGGAATAAAATAAATTAATAATCATTATAATGATAAAAAGTGTTTTAATTGCATGACTATGGTCAAAATTGATTCCCAAGAGGTGATACCTTAGCACTAGTTTTTATAAAGGAGCTAGCTTAACTTCCAAGGTGTTCCACTATCTCGGAAAACCTTCCCAATTTCTCACCCTCTCCCTCCTTCTGAGGAGTCGACCAATGTCCCAGGCTGGCAAATCCCTATGCACAGTTCATAGCACACAGAAAATGCTAAAAAAAAAGTCACTGAAGTAATGAATGAATAAAGATGCTATCTCATAAAGAAGTGGACACAAGCTTAATGTGTTTCCTCTCCCAGGATATCTGGATTTTTACAAAAACCTGGAAGACAAAACATTTCCATCAAGTTCAACAAGTATTTAGTAAGTGTCTACCACTTAGAGTCAATGGAATAAAGGACATTAAGTTAATTTCCTCTCAACCATGCTCCCCCCCCCCCCCCCCCCCGCAGTGCGAATGAACAAAGGCCATCACCCTGGAAAGGCTGCCTTCTCCAGAGACAAAGAAGAGGAGCATCAGTGGTGGCTCCTTCATTTTAAAGGATAACCCAAGACTCTTCAGAGACATCAGAAACACCCGGCGTTGGGTCTATGGAAGGAATGCAATGTTGGCAAAGTAGGCAGAATTCTGTTATAACAGGTCAGAGAACAAAATCCACGTGATCATTTTGACAGATTCAAAATGGGCTCTGACAAAATCAGGTATTCATTTCTGATTTTCAAAAAATGCTCAGTAATAAGAAAATAAAATGATCAAGATATCCATCTCAAAACAACCGAAAAACATGCATTATGGTAAAACACTGGCAGCACTTTCAACAAAATTAAATGCAAACTAAAGATGTATATGTGCCCCCATCACTCAGTTCTTAAATATTGTTATGGAATCTTAATTATCAAATCTTAAATATTGTTCTAGCCAGTGAAAATAGCAAAGAAAATCAAATAAGAGCTACAAATATTGGGAATAATAAAAAACAACCATTGCTTTCCAATGATATGTTTGACTTTCTGGAAACCCCCACTGAACATTAAAAGCCAGAGAGACAACTGTAATTACGTGGATGTCACATCAGAGCTCAGTAAGATGGCTGATTACAAAATTAGGATTAAAACAAAATCAACAGTAGATTGTGTCAAGTGGTAAGCAGAGCATATCTACCTTCTCTCTCTACCACTCCAAATCCCTGAAAGTGACAGTACATTTTCCCATATAAGATAATTCTCTAATTGCATTAGAAAACAAGAAAGGATGTCATCAGCATGTCAGAAATTTTGAGATATTCATGGAAGATGGAAGATAGATGGTATCAGAGGCATAGGAGTAGACCCAAAAACATAGCCCCAAACATGAGCAGGGGAGACCACTTAGAAGAAAAGAGCTAATCCAAAGAAAGTCAGAACTCAGAATGCACAAATCCAGTGGTAGAAGAGAGCAACATCCCACAGTCAAATACTACACTCTAAAATACATGAAGCACCTGACCTGAAATGAAGCAGAGGAGAGTATAAAGTGATTTCAGATAGACTCTATGGGGAAGAATATGGAGGGCAGCCCTGCCCAGAAGGCCAAGGTCTTGACATCCCCACCACCAGGGTAAAACCTGTTCAGTCACCAGGGAGGCTAGGACCTGATCTCTACCAGCCTTCCTGCCAGCCTACACCAGACTGCTCAGCCTAAAGTCTAACAATCCTTGAACTGCCCTACTTCTACAGGGCAAGCAAGCCTTCCATCCATCCTATGGCAAAGACTGACAGGGTAACAGACCCACTGAATCACAAAGGAATATCCACCAGCTGTCCACACTAGGCCACTAGTCCTCTTTCCATAACATAAATGTCAAGAAAGCTCCCTAGACATATAAGGGAAGCAAAAAATACAAAAAAAGAAGAACCAAGATGAACAACCAGAACAACTGACCTAGAGGAAACAAAAGTTATTCAAAGAAAAAGAACTATTTAACTCAAAATTCTAAATAGTATCTTTAGAAAGTATAAAGAGAATACTGCACATGAAGAGAATACTCTTTAGAAAGAATAAAGAGAAAAAAGACTGCCTGGAAATAGAGCAATCACAGTGTAAAAAGAGAATGGTATTGGATATTCAAAATTGAATTGCCTACTTTAAAAAAATAAATCAAGAGGGAGGATTGCAGGAAGATGGCAGAGTAGGAAGCTACAGAAACTGATCCCTCCACCAAAATAACTATTAAATTGGTAAGAACTAACTGAATCAACTATTTTTAAAGTCCAGTATCTAGGGGAACACTGTGCTACATTCAGGAAAGAGCCGAAGGAAAAGGCTGGAAAATTGTGATAAGTATTGGTGAATTTCAGCCTCCATGCAGCAGCTACTATCCCTCATCTCACAACAGTGTGGAAAGCAGCAGTGAGGACAGCTAACAGAGCTCCTGGTGCAGCTTTCAAGTACCAGGGTGAGCTATATGGACCTTGTGTTCCAAAATCTGGGGTATGTGGGTGGTCTGATTAATGATCACAGCTTTTAATCACTACTTAAGATTGCTGGTGGGCCAGCTCTGAGATCAGTCATTGTTCCTACCAGGCAAAAGTGGCATAGGAGTCTTAAAGAAGGGGTGCCTTTTTTCTCTCTTTCCTTTCTCTATTTGGAAGCAAAAACTGACTAAAAAGGTCACAAATTGAGGGCTTTAGCCCTCAAAAAGAATACTAACAAAAAACTAGCAATCCCAGAGGAGTGGGAGAACTAAATTTCCAGAGTTATAACCAGATATTAATGCAAAAAAAAACACAAAACACACAAAGAAACAGGAAAGGAAAGCCAATGCACAGGGGGAGAAAAAATTTGTCAGAAGCCATCCCTGAGGAACATCATACAATGGATTTTTAGGTCAAAGACTCTAAATTGACTGTCTTAAATATGTTCAATGAGCTAATCCACATTAATGACTTAAGAAACCACTGTGTGAACAAAATAAAGAGATGGCACTTATAAAAAGGAAACAAACAGAAATTTTTGAGTTGTAAAATACCTTAATTGAAATGAAATTTCATTAGACAAATTCAACAGCAGATTTGAATAAGCAGAGGAAAGGATCAGCAAACTTGAAGATAAGACTATGGAAACTATCCAGTGTGAAAAGGAGAAAGAAAAAATAATGAAGAAAAATGAACAGAGCCTGTGGCACCTGTGGGACATCATCAAGTATAACAGCATACATATCACTGGAGACCTGGAGGCAAGAGAGGAAAGAAAAGGACAAAAAATTTAAGAAATAATGGCCAAAAAATTGCCAAATCTTATAAAAGTCATGAATATACACATCCAGGAAGCTCAACAAACACCAACATAGATTAAAGAGCTCTACACCAAGACACATTATAGTGAAATTATGTAACTCCATAGAGGATTTTGAAAGCAGCAAGAGAGAACTGATTTGTCACATACAAGGGATTCCCAATAAGATTAACATCAGAAACCATGGAGGTCAGAAGACAGTGGTGTGATATATTTAAAGTCCTTAAAGAAAAAAACTTTCAAACAAGAATCTTGTATGATTTAGGTTATTAGTTTAAGATGCCATCCTTAAAAGCTGAAGTAGAAATTAAGACATTTACAGATAAACAAAAGCTGAAAGAGTTCATTACCTGAAGACCTGTCCTACAAAGAATGCTAAAGGGAGTCCTTAAGGATAAAATAAAAGGACACTAGATAGTAACTCAAAGCCACAAGAAGATTTAAAGAACAATGGCAAAAGTAAATAATACACAGGTATATATAAAGTCCTGTATTATTTCACTTTTGGTTCATAACTGTTTTTAATCCCCTACCCATGTAACTTAACAGGCAAATGTGCAAAATAACATTTTAAATCTGTTACTTGATGTACAATGTTTAACAATGCAATAAGACAATAATAACATAAAGGAGGAGGGGAGGGGATATATAGGAGTGGATAGTGTATATATTACTGAAAATAGATTGAAACTAGTCGAACTAGGTTATTATTTATTTAAGATGCTATTTGTAGAGGCATGTCATTTCCAAGGTAATCTCTATGAAGATAAATAAAAAACAGAAAAAAGGAAGGAAAAAAGGAATCAAAATAATACACTGCAAAAAAGAAACTAAAATTTTAAAGACAGTAATAGAGTAATTGCAATGGATTTTTAGATTTTACAATAAAAACACAAATAATAAAAGAAAGAAATCAGATGAAATGGACTTCATCAAAATTTAAAATGTTGTGCACCAAAGGACATTATCAAGAAAGTAAAAAAGACTATAGAATCAGAGAAAATATTTGGAAACCATATATCTCATAAGGGCTTAATACCCAGAATATATATATATTTTTAAAATTCTTATAACTCAACAACAAAAAGACAAATAAACCAACTAAAAATGGGTCCAGGGTTTAATAGACATTTCTCCAAATAAGATATTCAATGGCCAATAAGTATATGAAAAGAGACTCAACATCATTAGTCATTAGAGAAATGCATATTAAAGATACAATTAGATACCACTTTATACCCACTAGCATTTTAAAAAATTGAAAATGAGTGTTGGTGAGAATGTGGAGAAATAGGACGGGAACTCTTGTACATCACTGGTGGCAATGTAAAATAATGCACCCATTGTGGAGAACACTTTGCTGGTTCCTCAGAAAGTTCAACATAAAATTACCACATTGCCTGGCAATTCCACTCCGAGGTATATACCCAAAAGAAATAAAAGCAGGTACTTAGACAGTTATGATTATACCAATGTTCACTGAATAATTGCCAAAAGCTGGAAACAAACAAAGTGCCCATCAACATACGAACAGATAAATAAAATGTGGTATATCCACACAATGGAATATTATTCAGCCATAAAAAGAAGTGAAGTGCTGGTAATTGCTACAACATGAATGAATCTTGAAGACATCATGTTGAGTGAAAAAAGCCAAAACCAGAAGGATACATATTTTATGATGTCTCTTAAATGAAACACTTAAAATAAGCAAATTCATTCATAGAGACAGAAAGCAGAATAGTGGTTGGGGGGTGTGGGGAGAGAGGAATGGGAAGCTATTGTTAAATGTGTATGAATTTTGGTTTGGGATGATGAAAAAGAGTCTGGAAATAGAGAGTGGTGAAAGTTACACCAGTATTGTCAATATACTCAATGTCAAAGAATAGTCTACTTAAAATGGCTAAAATGATTTTTACGTTAGGTATATTTTATCACAATGAAAAATAAGTAAATTTTTTTTTAACAAACAAAAGATTTGAAAAATTGAATAGACATGGCCCAGGCCAGATTTCTGGCATGGATGATAATGTTGAAAGGTGCAAAGCTAAGAGACAGGGAGGTTAAATTCAGAGGGTCAAATAACCATACAGTAGCAGTTCTTGAAAGAGGATAAACCAATAAAGAGTTAACAACCAATGGATAATGATGATGATGATGATGATGATGATGGCAGCAGTGGTGATGATAGTAGAGAAAAAGGTTAAGCTTGAAAGAATCCCTGGGAGCTGAGAAAACTGCTAGGGGAAAAAAGGATTCACACAGTCACATCCTGAAGAAACTTGCAAATGTCAAGTAAAAGTAAAATTTTAAGAACAAAAAAAAAAGTGACAGTCTAAGAATTAGATTGTCATCAGACTTCTCATGGACAACACTCGTTATTTCAAAACAATCAAGTAATATTTCCAAAAGGCTGAAGATCTAGAGTTTATTCCATATCACTCAAGTACAAGATTAAAAAATATGTATTTCAGACCTTAAATTACTTAGACTTTCTTTGAAAGAATTCATTAAAGATGTATAGCAGAGGAAACAACAAATAATTTTAACAAGGGTAAATTAAAAAGTCAGTTAAAATTTTCATTTAACCCTAAATCATCAGTAGTGCATTATGTTTTTAAAAAGTCTAGAAATAAAATAAAAAATAATTTTTACATGAAAGAGAAGCAAGAATAATAGGGGATAAGATGGGAGTACAAAATGAAAGCAAACTAAGATTCTTGTTTTGTTCAGGCTAAGATATGGTGCTGAATATATGCATGCACAAACACATGTTTAAGTGATACATGTTAAAAATGAAAATGTACCTACTACATGAATAAAACCCAGTGCTTAATTTCTAAATAAGAGAAAAGAAAATGGAATGAAAAAGATTTGATCCATATAAAAAAGAGAGAAAGATATAAATAAAACTTTATATAGCATGATAAGCAGACAACATAAAAACATAAAATAAGATAGCAGGAATAAAATCAAACATGTCAATAAACTTAATAAATGCTAATACAATAAAATTTATATATAATAGAAAAAAGAATATCGGATATTGGATTAGGTTAAATATATATCTACCATCCTCCCCTAGTTTTACACTCTTCATGTGAGACTCAAGCAAGAAGAGCTTACAAATAAGGCTTGAAAATACAGGAATGAAAAAGACAGGTACAAAGGCATATACTAAGAAAATGAAAGTAGCTATTGTAATATTAGCATTAGATAAAATATAATTCAAACCAGAAACATTAAAAAGGTAAAGGAGATTTTTATGTAGATATTGGGTACAATCTACCAAGGCTGGAAGGAACCAGTACAGTCATAGATTTTTATGCATTTAACATCAAAGCTTTAAAATGTATAATGCAGGGAAGGAGATGTGGCTCAAGCAATTGAGCTCCCACCTACCGTGTGAGAGGTCCCAGATTCGGTTCCCAGTGCCTCTTAAAAAGGACAAGCAAGACAGCGAGCTGACATGACAGGCAGGTGTAGTGAGCTGAGGCAACAAGATGACACAACAAGAGACACAAGGAAGAAAACATAGTGAGATATACAACAAAGCAGGGAACAGAAGTGGCTCAGCAATTAGGTACCTCCTCCCATATTAGAGGTTTTGGGCTCAGTTCCCAGTGCCTCCTAGAAAAACAAGGAAGACAGACACAGAAAGTGCAAGCAATGAAGGGGTGGGGAGAAATAAATAAATCTTTTTTAAAAATGTATAATGCAAAAACTGGGATAAAGTAAGGCAAAACCACAAGTCCATCATGGGAGATCTTACCACATTTTTCTCAGACATTCACAGGAAAAATGGATTATAAAAATCATTAAGGATATAGTGATAGAACTCTGTACCCAATAGAAAATATGTCACATGTAATAGACCACACATAAAAATATCTCAGTAAGATTATAAAATACAGAAATCATAATAACCATATGTTCAAATTAAAAGGAAAAATAATGGAAGTAAAACAAACAAAAAAATTTCTAGGATGTGGTCAAAGCAGTATTCAAAAGAAACTCTATAACTTTAAATGCAATTATTAGAAAGTGAAAAAGATTGAAAACAAATTAATTAAGGCTTCAATTCAAGAAGATGGAGAAAAAGGAGTTACAATAATATCAAAGAAAAAAAGAAGAGATTAATAAATCTAACAGCAGAGACTAATTAAATAGAATACCCCCCAAAAAACAAAAACCACATAGACTCATTAAATACAACTGAAACTAGATTCTTTTCAAAGACCAAGAAAATATATGCTAGCAATATGGATAAGAATAAAGAAGGAGAACACAAACATTAGGATTAAGAATGAGGATATAAATACAGATACAAAGGAGACTTTAAAACTATAATAGAATACCAGAACATCCATTAAATTTGAAAATCTACATTAAAATGAATGATTATCTAGAAAAAAATTGCCAAATATGACTCAATGAGAACTAAAATATCTGAGTAAAATAATAAGCATAGAAAAAGTTTAAAAGATAAAAAACATTTTATTTATCCATTCATCAGTGGTTGAGGGACACTTGGGTTGCCTCCATCTTTGGGCAATTGCGAATAATGTTACTATGCAAACATCTGTTTGAGTCCCTGCTTTCAATTATTTTGGATATATAAAATATGGTATATATATACAATGGAATTTATTCAGCAGTAAAAGGGAATGAAGATCTGACATGTGACAATATCGATGAACCTTGAAGACGTCATGTTGAGTGAAATAAGCCAAACACAAAAGGACAAATATTATATGATCTCATTGATATGAAATAATTAGCATAAGCAAATCTATAGAGTCAGAAACTATAATCTATATAGTCAGAGACTATAGCTTACCAGGGGCTTGGGAGCTGGTGGTTAGGGAATGGGAAGTTAATGCTTAAATTGTACAGTCTTTATATGAGATGACAGAAACATTTTGGTAATGCATGGTGGTACAACATGGTGAATGTAATTAGTACCACTGAATCATATATTTGTATGAGGTTAAAGGGGAAATTTGGGGGTTGTATGCATGTTACTAGAATAAAAATTTTTAAAAACTCAGGACTGTTCAACACAGTGTTGAACAGTAAATGATGGACTATAGTTAATAGTACAATTATAAAAATGTTCTTTCATGAATTGTAACAAATGTATCACATTAATGCAAAGTGTTAAAAAAATAGAGTGGTATATGAGACCTCTGTATTTTATACATGATTTTTCTGAAAACCTACAACTTCTCTAATAAAAAATAAATAAAATCAGTATTACAAAATAAAGATAATTAACAGTTACCTCCAAGAAAAGAAAGAGAGTGAGAGAGAGAGAAAGAGAAAGGAAAAGTGGCCAAATGAGTTTATCGGTTCATGCTAACAGTTTAACAAACTTTCGAAAGAAAAATTATCTCTGTACTTATAAACTGTTCCAGGGCACAGAAAAAGTGGAAAACTTTCCATTTCATTCTCTGAGACTACCATAATTGAACTACCAGCTATAGCATGGAGGAAAAAAAAAGGAAGAGGAAGAGGAGAAGAGGCAGAGGAGGAAAAGTAGAATACATCCTGAATAAAATATTAGTGAGACGTATCCCTCAGTAAATTAACTTAATAATTCATCAAAGAACAACTTGAGTTTACTCCAAACAGTTCAGGTAACAGTCGACAATAGGAAATCTATTAAGGCAATTCACTATATTAATATCTTAAAGGAGAATAGCCATATTATCATATCAACAATGCCCCCAAAACACTTAATGAAACTCAACTTTTCTTCCTAATTTAAAAAAGTTAAGGGGCCTACATCATATATCATGCTTAAATGGCAAAATATTGGAAGTATTTCTCTTTAAGCTAGAAACAAGTCACTCTATCCTAGAAGTCTCATTCAATGCCAATAATGTGATGAATAAGAAGAAGAAGATGGAGAAAAAAATATGACACAATTATTGACAACCAACCAGCAAAGCCACCATTATCTGTAGTTGAAGGACTGCATGTAGAAAATACAAAAGAATAAAGTATAAAACTGTTATTCTTTAGTATTAAAGTATTCATAAATAAATAGTAAGAAATCAAAGGTAATATCAATATACAGAAAATGATCATTCTCTTATACACAAAAAACAATTATACATTATCAGAGAAAATTTTAAATACCCTGGAATAACTATAACAAGATATGGGCAAGAACTATATGAAGTAAAACATGAACCTTTATGGAAAGGCACAAAATAAGACCTGAATAAATAGAGAGACATACCACTATCATGGATAGAAAGCCTTAATATCATCAGTATGTGGATTCTTGTTAAGTTCATCTATATATCCAAATCCAATTGCCAATAGGATCAATTACAAATTTAGCAAGTGGATTCTAAAATTCATCTGAAAGAAAAATGTTATAATTGCCAAGTATATTTTAAGAAAGGAGAATATGATGTGCACTGTCATAGTAAAATACAGTAAAACTATAGTAATCAAAATAGTGTGGCAGTATTCAGGAGTCAAAAATTAAATCAATGAATCAGATAGAGAGAACCCCAAAAGAAACTCATGGTTTTGATAAGGGTGATAATTCAGATATATAGTGAAAGAAAGACGTATCAATAAACATATTGGCACAATGGGCTATCCACTTAAAAAATATTTCACATGAGGGAAGCGGACTTGCCCCAATGGATAGGGTGTCTGTCTACCACATGGGAGGTCCACGGTTCAAACCCCAGGCCTCCTTGACCCATGTGGAGCTGGGCCACGCGCAGTGCTGATGCGCGCAAGGAATGTCCTGCCACGCAGGGGTGTCCCCCGCATAGGGGAGCCCCAAGCACAAGGAGTGCGCCCTGCAAGGAGAGCCGCCCAGCGTGAAAGAAAGTGCAGCCTGCCCAGGAATGGCGCCGCACACACGGAGAGCTGACACAGCACGATGACGCAACAAAAAGAGACACAGATTCCCATGCCACTGACAACAACAGAAGAGGAGAAAGAAGAACACGGAGCAAATGGACAGACAACTGGGGGGGGGGGGAGATAAATAAATAAAATAAATCTTTAAAAAAAATATTTCACATGAAATGCACAAAAGTTTGTTTAAAAATAAAAAGTAGTCAAAAATGCAGGAGAAATTTGTCACAATCTTTGTAAAGAGAGCACAAATGCCAGTAATTGAGAGATAGAATATTTTTTAAATTTCTCTGCCACACACAAATAAAAATTTGAAGTTTTGCAACATTCATAACATTAATATTATGAATATAAATATATAAAGAGCTCCTTGGTATCATTAAGACAAAGAAAAATAACCCAACAAATATTCAAAAATATAAAAAGTAAATTTAAAAGGAAGTCAAATAAATGGGAAGTATATCTTTATTAAAATGCTTAGGAAAATTCATATATAAAAGAAAACATTTTAGAGCATCAGCTTGCCAAAAACTAAAAGAGTTTTATTATACACATGGTTGGCAAGGGTGTGAAAGACTGATCACTCCCATATACTATTTGTGGAAATGTAAAGCGGGTGCACCCTTTTTAGGAAGCAATTCAGCAGGATCCACAAAAATTGTAAACATTCTTACCCTGCAATCTAGCAATGCCACTTGTAGATACCATCACGTTTATTGTGGCATTTTTCCAATTGGAGAAAGAATGGGAATGTGTCAATCATTGATCAGTTGGGAAATGGTGAATTTTAAGAGAATTAGATAGATCTCTATATTCCTAAGTATATAAGTGCTAGTGGTAAACCAGTATACACAGGATTTTCCCACATGTGTAAAAACAAGAATGCCTTTATATTTGTACGTATTTATGTGTGCTCACAAATACAAAAAACATCTGGATAGGGATCTACCAACCCACTGATAATCATAACTTACCTCTGGGAAAAGGAGTAGAATTAGGGTGAAGGTGGAAGATTTAAATGAGGATTTCTTGTATTCAGATTTAAAAAGCAGACAACTAAATACAGAATTTTCTTATGTCTTATACATTTGTAATAGTTAGAAAACATGATCTTAAAATCTCATTTTAACAAATCATAAATATGTATATATCCATGGGATATATGTATATAAAATTTTGACCCAGTAAAATACGTCAAAATAGTTGATGGATTTAAGATCTATATTTAAAAATAAAGCCATAAATACATAAGAAGTTGATTTGGGGAGTATATTACTACAATGATGGGGTAAGAAATTTATTTTCAAAGCACAACACAAAAGACAGTAAATAAATCGATTAAAAATTTTGATCAGTTAAATCCCTTTACCTCATTAAAAATCACTAGGTACAAAATCAAAAGGCAAGTGAAAAAGTTGGGAGAAATAATTATAAGAAATATAAAAGACAAAGGCTTAATAACTTTAACATATAAAGAGACTCTACAATTAAAAAACAATTTCAAATATCTAAAAGAGAACCAGGCAGAAGACATACATGAGCAATTCACCAATGAATTAGATATTCACTAAAGATTGGATGGATGGATGGATGCATAGATAGATAGATAGATAGCTTAAGAAATTTCAATTTAAGGAGATATTTTGCATATCACATTCATATTACTTTGTTAAATACTCAGTATTGGTAGAATGTAAGGAAAGAGTCACTATCATGTTGGGGAAAGTGGGGGGGGAGGAGGGTATAATTTGATGTAACATTTCTGAAGGGCAATTTGGCAACAGGTATTAAAATCTTCAAATGTGTATTCCCTTTAACCCAGCAATTCCACTTCTAGCAATTAAACTGAAGGAAATAATTAAGAATGTGTACAAAGATTTAGCTAAAATGATGTTCATCAAACTGTCATTTATAGAAGTGCACCTAGATTGCCCTTCTTCCTTGCCTGCTGCAGTGGGGAGGGCAGGGGAAACCAGGGCTTCGGAAGGAGAAAATTAGGCAGGATGCCTCCCCAGGATGACTAAATTAGAAAAGAGAGCTCATAAAATCAGGAGGTCTTGAGATGCCCTTTTAGCAGAACAATGTTCAAAAGTTAGGCCAGCAGAGTTGATTTAAATTTCATAGGTAGGCTTGTTGTGGGCTGTTGGCAGGAAATAAACCCTCCAGGTTCAAAGCCTCTGACTTTTGTGTCATTCATTCCATTATTGATTCAGTCATCCATTTATTAAATGTATATTGAGCAATTACTCTATGCCAGACGCCATTCTAGATGCCAAGGATGGACAAATGGACAGACAGAAAGAAAGAAATAAGGATGGATAGGTTGGATATAGATCGATGAAGAAAAAAGGGATTGGATGATGGATGGGAAGACAGACAGAAGGATGGATGGATGGGTGGATGGATGGACAATAAGAAAAGATATCACAAGTCAGATGGGAGGCCGCCTTTCTGCCCTTCCTCCTCTCCTTTCTTCCGCCCTCACCCGTATGCCTCCCGGCTGCAGAAACTGGCAGAGGAGAGAGCAGTTCACAGCTCTCATCAGAGGTTTACATGACATTAGATGGGAATGATGATTTTCTAATTATTGGAAAAGTTGGAAGAAATAAGTACTAGAATTATAAAAGACACAGCCTAGGAAAAGAGTCCAGATGAAGTATTAGAGTGAAGGAACTAAAGGAATGAAGGTGGCAATGGGATGGGAACAGGGGCTAGCAGAAAGAGTCAGACTGAGACACAATCTGTAACCAGAAACCACGCACTCATGAAAAATGGTATAGAAGAATGTTGAACACCCATGACCAACACCCAGTAGTGCTCGGAGCAGCAAAGACCTTGAGAGGTCAATGATGCCAGGGCAGATGGCCTGGATTTTCACCCTCTTGCCCACGGTCTATATGGTTTGGATTCAATCCCTGGAAACCTAGAGTGAAGATCAGACCACACTTTCTCTAAAGCTTTGTGCACGCGTAAGCACATGCCCGAGTACACGCACCCACTCACAGGAAAGGAGGTGCAGCCCACCTTTCTCATGCCCCCACCTCCAGTCCAAAGGCTTGCCCCTGCACACCCTTCAGGTTTGCTGATGAGTCTGCCAAGGCAGCCATTCATATTCCCACCAGAAGAGAGAAAACAATGCAACTGATCCCTCAATTGCCTTTTGTTCCTTCCCTAAAAGAGACCCCAGTTCCCCTAGCGGCCAAAGAGAAGGAGCCCAGGCCCACATCAAAGGAGGGAAAAAGTGGAAATCACCTAAGTGTCTCCTCACAGGACTCCATTAAATAAATGCATCATGGCAGAGTCATGGGACTATTTTTTGCACTCATCAAAAAAGGTGCCAAAGAATATATTAAATTAAATGACTGATTATAAAACAGTACATGAAGTATAATTATGTTTTATGTACCACAACAAAAAAAAAGGAAACATTTATACATGAAAGAGTCTGGGGGGATCCACACCCAAGGGTCGACATTGGTGATAGTAAGGGGTTTCCAGTTCTTTCTTGCTGCTCACCTCTATTTTATAATTTTTCAGAATAAGCTTCTATGGAGGGGTAAGAAAAACAAGTTGACCACATCTAGAGATGGAAAGAGATGAAATACCCTCTAGATTTTTCAGCATTCAGGAACTACACAGTTCATCTCTCAGGAGGAAGAACTAGATTCCTGGTTCCAGTGGACCTCTATAGCCAACACCTGCTGTGTTCTAGGTTACTAAAGGAGAAAAGTGGCAGGCACTAGAGAAGCAACAACTTCTGCAAAAGCCAAATCCTTTCTCATAAATGTACCTGGCCAGGTACATGATCATAGACATCCCAGTGTCCAAAGCAGAAACAAGCAAGGCTGGGGAAGTTCTATCTCCTCCATGGATCTCTTCTGCACTTGCATCTCTTTCTAGATAGTTTATGGGACACACATTTTTTCCAAAGGTTACCACCATAAGGAATTTTTGCATGGTAGTAATTCACAGGGAAAGCCCACCACTTTGTGTGCAACCACTACTGAAACCCGATTCCTCAGATGCAGTCATGTAGTCATTCAACAGACATTTACTGAGGGTCACTGCTGGTGAGGCACTGAGCCCTGCTGGCTCCTGGCTCATCACTCTGACCTTAAGAGGAAAAGTAGCAGCAGAAAACTCAGTATTGCAGTTTGATATTATTTATCAACTCCAAAAAGATACTGATACGTTTGCAATCTGGTTTGTTCTCTGGGTGTGATCCCCTTTGATTGTATTAGATTCAGCTGAGATGTCTTTGATTAAATTATGTTAAGATTAGACTTTGATTCAACCACATCAGCAAGGTATAACTCAGAGTTGATTCCCCATCCCCTTGGTGGGCTATATAAATGGATACTCAATCAAGAACACAGAAGTAGACAGAGAAGATACACAGAGGAAGGAAGCTCCATAGACACAGAAGAGGATCCTGTGGTCCCAGGAAGAGAGAGGAGCCTGTCAACTGATAGTTGACAGCTCATCTTGTAAAGAGACCAGAGCAGCTGAGCATGGAAAAAAAATGAGCCCTCCAGCCTACAGCTGCAATTGGAAGGAGCTGGAACCACAGAGCCTTAAGAGAGAGAGGAAGGCTGAACCCTTGCAGGCATCACCCACCATGTTGCGTCAACACATGACAATAGACTTTGGGTGAGAAACTACCTCTTATGGCACCTTGAGTTAGACTCTTTAGGACCTTGTAACTGTAAACTTTTACCCCAAAATAAATATCCCTTATAAAGCCAATAGATTTTTCGTACTTTGCTTCAGCACCCCTTTGGCTGACTAATACATTGGGAAATGACCCCAATCACTGCTAGATAATCCAAGTTTCCTCTGTACTCATGGTTGAAAATATATACATTTCTTATCTCAGGTATTTATAGTCCTAAAAATTACTCTTCCCCAAAGAGGAGAACTCTCCTATATCACTCATTGTCTCCTTACAGAAATCCCTATGGGCCTGGAGCAAAGGGGAGTCGATTTCAAAGGAAATACCTTTCACTAGGCCATTCCACCCTGTGCCCCCACCCCAAGGGTTAAAGGCCAATTATT
Source organism: Dasypus novemcinctus (assembly GCF_030445035.2). NCBI lineage: Eukaryota > Metazoa > Chordata > Mammalia > Cingulata > Dasypodidae > Dasypus > Dasypus novemcinctus. The sequence goes on along the minus strand of NC_080690.1, from coordinate 48,640,277 downwards.
ACACTCTGCCCCAGGCATCTGCTCTTGGAGACTTCCTTCCTACAACTTGTCTCCACTCTTCAACTTTCTATGCTCCCTCCTTGGTCTGCTTCTCTGCCAGCACTCACCATTGTTGTCCAGTTGTTTTCTTTCCTTGGTGCCTCTACAAAATTACAATTAAATTTGTATATTAGGAATGTTTGTATCCTGACATGTGCTCCTTACAGAGCACACAGTCTTCCTGTAGCAAATGCTCAATAACTACTGACTCCATCTGCGGATTCTTCTAGTATCTGATTGAAGAGGTGTCTCTTCATTAAGGGATCTACACACTCTCAAGAAAGTAGCACCAACTGCCAGTGGGCAGAAATCACAGGTAGGAAACAAATGGGGTGCACCCTACATGGTAGTATCTCCAGACTGGAACACCACACCCTCTGATGAGACAACAAGAGGAAGGCTGGCAAGGCACCAAGACAGAAGCTTCATCTTGGATGATTAAACAAGCCAAGAAGCTTCCCCTGTTCACTACAACGAGTAAGACCCCGGTCTGGTGGCTTGTTTACACCTGTCCAGCCTAAAGGCAGGAGCTGGGAGTTGGTTTCCTGAGGTTCTTTCCTGTCCCCAGACCTTTGGAGCTCACGCTCAAGGAAGATTATGTGCAGGGAGCAGTGATGATGATGACAGCCTTGGTAATAGACGGGACAACTAACCCAACACTGAATCGCACTTGATACTGGTCCACGCAGCTTATAAATGGGCACCCTTAATCCTCACAACATCCCTGAAAGATCATTTTGTTATCACACATATTTTATAGGGAAACTGAGGCAGGAAAAAGTGAAATAACTGCCCAAAGTTACACAGCTGGTAACTGACACAGCTGGGACTGAACCCCAACAGTGTCTCCATGCACCATGCACTAACCGCTAAGTCACAACTACCTCCAGTGACCCTGCATGGAGGAAGCTGGGAAGTTCAGCGACGCTGGAGTGGAGGAACACAGAGGCTCCCAACTGCAGCTGCAGATCAGAGCAGCTGCTGGAATCTACGCCTCGGGCTTGTGTCCCCCATTTCGTTGGGTGAGTCTGGGGCCCCCAACCAGATTGGAAGCCCCTTGAAGACAGGGTGGCCTCTGAGCACCCCAACCCAGGTCTGTGCACACAGTGAGTGACACTCTGTATGATGACGTGGCTTATGGCCATTCCAAGGGCCAGTTTTCTTTGCAGGAAGCAGAAAGGAACATGGGAAAGAGCAAAGCGTATACCCTGGTAAGGAGATATTAAGTGAATAGCAGAAAAAAAGAAGCAGCCAGAGCCAGTGGAGGGAAAAGCTGAAAGGACTCAGGTGCCCAAACGGACCCTTCAGCCAAGTGACGAGTCCCGCTTGTTTACTAAGGGCTACTAAGTGACCATCCCCCAGGGGGCACCAGCAGCCTCTTCCCAGTGCTCAGGCCCTGCCCTCAGGGGCAAACCTGGGAGCCAGGAAGATAAACCCAAGGACCACCAAAGAGCAGCTGCACCAACACCTGGGAGACTGGTGATAAAAGTTGAACAGGTCAAGGGCAGTCAGGCCTCCAAAGCCTGCAGAAGGCAGCAGGTGGGTCTTGGGCTGCAACTTGGCATTCGGCCACATTGCATGAACTTCTCCAATTAAGAGACAATGACTTACTTTAATTTACAGGCTGTAACCCTGGACCAGCCCAAGAGTTTGATTTTCCGTAAGAAGATGACAGACGTACCCAGACGCTGCCAGGGCTACTTCCCAGGCCTGGCTGTATGAGTGCTGTAGCACTGAGGGTTTCCTCGCTGCTTAAGAAACAGGAAAAATAGAGAAACACATTCTTCCTCAGCCTTTGACCTTTGGCTCTCACTTTCCTTCTTTTGGCATTTTTTGGGGGAAAGAGTTTATATTTTCAAAGGACTGCCTTGTCTTCTTTGCACATTTTCATGAAATGATGTAAAGAGGCAACTCGTAAAAAATATTGTACTGCCAGAAAATGCAGGCCCTCTGAATGAGCCTGGGTTTTTGTCTGTGATCATTGCTCCAACGTCTGAAAATGCCCAGCTTGCTTATGCTTCCAAGGCTGGGACTAACAATATGTTATTGATGCCATTTTTAAGCGACTGCCAGAGAGTATCTCAAAGCACAGCTCATCAGTGGAGGTGCACAGCCCGCACAGCATCCTGCCTCCCTGCCCCAGCGTGGGGAAGCCCGCATCGCTGCCAGCACGCCTGCCAGGGGCCAGGGTGTGACGACACCAAATGGAAACTTTTATGCCCCAACTACAGGGAGGCTGCCGGGTCAGACTTAAGGTTTGGGCCCCAGAATAAAGCCTTTGTCTCCACAAGTGGCCAGGGGGTCAGCATCTACCTCCAACCCAATCTGCAAGACAGCATTTTAGTTTTTAAAATAAGAAATTAAAAAAAATTTTGTAAAGAAGGATTTGATGGTAAGCGATAAGGCCAGTGACATAATATGACCTGGAATGCCTTCTGAGAAGGCATTGGAGAGTGGCACCTTTAACCTCAAGTCTAGGGTAGTTTGTGTGCTTCTAAACTAGGAGCAGGTGGGTTCTGGTGCCAGGCTCTATGGGGTCCCTCATGAGAAGAGGGAAACAGAGGCTGCAAGAGCTAGAACAGGTTGTTTCAAATGATCAGAGTCCCCAGCACACTTTAAGGAGGAGCACTGCTTCTTCCTAAAAGGGTAAAACTAAATATTCTTCAAGCCGTTCTGAGCCTGCCTTAGAAGTATTATGCTGTTACAGATTTCAAAAGGTTAGCTTCAATGAACCTGACATCAGTATAACCCAAAATAACCCATTCAAGAGAAAAGTAAGAAATAATTGCTGTTTTCTCTTTTTTTCCCCCTCCGCTATATTGCTATAATGATTTTGCATAACAGATTGAACAAAGTGCTGTTGTGACAGGTGGTAGAATTCAGCTAGTAAGCACCGAGACAGGGTTCAATTTAGTTTGTGAATCCTTTAATTGTTGTGCAGCTAATTAAAGAAGGTTCTTTACACTCGCAAGTGTTTACCGTTGCTAGTATGCATACATGAAAAATTAAATTGTGCCTTCAAGGGCTGAGAACTATAGAAAAATCATAGCTGAGGCTGCAACATGCTTACCAGCTCAAAATAGCTGCTTTTCACAATTGGAATTTGTAAAACTTTTTGCTAAGCAAATATAGAGCTAATTAGAAGTGTTCGTTGGACCAATTAACATTTAAATAAATAAGCCATATTGCACATTTCACAGTCTTTATTTAATGATGCTTCTAACTCTTTGGAAAGATTCGCTTAAGTACAAATAAGTTGTCATAAAAATGAAAGATAAAAATAACCCCATAACAGTATATGCTATTTTTTTTCCTTTTGCCTTGAAGTCCTTTACTAAAACTCTGTACCTATTATTGAAGAAGAAAACACACACACACACACACACACACACCTACCGCCCACAAATCTAGATTTTCCTTTCATCTTCTCTAGTTACCTTTCTCTCTTTGAATAGAAACAGAGGAACATATTTTATTACTATTTAAATTGTTATGATAATTCTGTTTACTTACGGTTTCTACCCCATGATCGAAGAAGCTGTTTTAGAAAATCCCATTTTAATCTGAGAACATGCGTAAGCAAGGAAAGGAAGTAAAGGGAGACCAAAACGGCAGGATCTAGGGAAGGCGGTACAAACGTCATTTGGGGAAGTTTCTCAACAAGCTGGTGTGCAGAGCAAAGCTGGGGGTGATGCTGGCGCTGAGTCTAGGCTCCCCGTACTTTCTCTGAGGAGCTGGAGACTGAGGGGCTGGAGACTGGGGGGTGGGCACCTCCTCAAGTCCTCCTCTCTCATGCTCAAAGATCAAGCATTAAAAAAAGGAATGAAGTTCAGATGCTCATGACAACATGGGTCAAGCTCGAAGGTATCACCTTTAGTGAAACAAGCCAGACACGAAAGGACAAATACTCTATGATCTTGCTGATTTGAAATAATTAGCATAAACAAACTCATAGTCAGAAACTAGAATACAGGTTACCAGGGGCTAGGATGGGGGTAAGGAGTGGTGACTTTATGGTTAATGGGTACAGAATTTCTGTTTGCAGCAATAGAAAAGTTTGAGTAATGGATGGGTGGTGATGGCAGCACAATGTTGTGAATGTAATTAACTCCACTGGATTTTATATATGTGTGTGTGTGTGTGTGTGTGGTTATGGTTAAAAGGGGAAATTTGGGGTTGTATATATGTAACTATAATAAAAATATAAAAACAAAACATAGGATTGTATAAAACACAAGCAGTGAATCCTAAGGCAAACTATGGACTAGGGTTAACAGTACCACTATAATAATATTCTTTCATCAGTTTGTAACAGGGGTGCCACACTAATGCCACCTGTTAATAATAGATGGGGGTTTATGGGAACACTCTCTTTTCTGCATCAATTTTCTGTAAAGCTATAACTTCTCTAATAAAAAAAAATACTAAGAACAAAAAAGACCGCTCATTAGACATAGATCAATGGACAGAACAGAGAACCCAGAAAAAGTCCCTGCCCAAGTATAGCCAACTGATTTTTCACAGAGGTGCTAAAGTATATTGGTGGAACAAGGATAGTCTTTACAACAAATGGTGCTAGAGGAATTGGATATCAGTATGTGAAAAAAAAAAAAAAAAGAACCTTGACCTAAACCTCCCACCTTATACAAAGATCAACTCAGAATGAATCCCAGATTTAAGTGGAAAATGAAAATGGAAAACTAAGAAACTCTTATGAGATAACATAGGGGAAAGCCTTCCAGTCCAAGGCTTAGTGAACAGTTCTTAGACATGACATCAAACTCACAATCCATAAAAGGCAAGAGCAATGAATTGGACTGCATCAAAAATAAAAACTTTGCTCTGCAGAAGATCCTCTTCAGAGGAACGAAAAGACAAGCTACAGACTAGGAGAGAATGGTTGCAAACCACATATCTGACAAAGGACACATCCAGAATATATAAAGAACTCTCAAAACTCAAGAGTAAGAAAACAAATCAACTGATTAGAAAAATGGGCAAAAGACATGAATGGACATTTCACTGAAGAAGCTATACAGATAGCAAATAAGTACATGAAAACACGTTCCATCTCACTGGGCATCAGGGAAATGCAAATGAAAACCATGACGATATACCACCACATATCTTTTGTAACAATTAACACTAAAAGAATAGTACTGGTGAGGACATGAAGAAACTGGTCCCTCATACACTGCTGGTGCAAATGTAAAATGGAATGACCATACTGGAAAACAGTATACTTGTATGACCTAGCAATTGCACTTCTAAGCATTTTTCTTAGTGAAATGAAAACATATGTCCTCAGAAAACCTGAATGCACACAGCAACTTAATTTGTAGCAGTCCAAAGCTGAAAACAGCCAAAATATCCTAAAGTAGGTAAATGGCGAAATAAATTATGGTATATCCATACCAACATGCACAACAATTTGAATGGATCTCAAAGGAATTGCACTCTGAGTGCCCAAAGATCAGATATAAATGATTCCGTTTATATAATATTCTCAAAATGACAAAATCACAGAGATGGAAGATGGATCGGTGGTTTCCAGGGGTTAGGGATGATGGGGTAAAAAGGGGCTGGGTCTGACTATAAAGGTGTAGCACGAGCAAGATGTTTGTGGTGATGGAATAGTTTTGTACCTTGAGTGAAGCAGTGCTCCCAGAACCTACAGAGGTGATCGAATGAGGCAGAACTATACATACACACCTAGCAATGTTGATTCCTAGTCTGGACATTACACTGCAGTTACCTAAGCCTGAGCAGTGGAGGACTCTGAGTGAAGGGAGCATGGGCCCTCTCTAGACTAGCTTTGCAACTTCCTGCACATCTATAATTATTCAAAATAAAAGAGTTAAAAGCCTAAAGAATGAATTTGAAAAACCAAGTGCTCTCCCCTGTTGGTGCTTTGGAACCACGTGAAGCTCCGAGGACTCATTCTTCTCTCCACTCTGGCAAGGGTCCTCTGGGACCCCTTTCTGGAATCCCTAATACTTTGCTATCGCTAAGAAATCTTATTGTCGACCTTGACTTCTAGTACCAAAAACATAACTAACATTTAAATAAATGAGGCAGTTTAGTGACACAGAGCTCCAAAATCTAAGGGGTGGGGTGGAAGTGAGATAGAAATGGTATGTTATACATAATTATTTTGTAAGTTCACCTCTTCCACTATACACTTATTGTTTATGTATGTTCATGTGTGAATGATACACTTCAATAAAATGCTTTAAAGTAAAAAAAGACTTGAAAGCTGGTCTTTGTTTTTTTTTAATTTTTAATTTTAAGGTCATCGTAGATTCCCATGCAGTTAGTTATAAGAAATAATACAGAGGGATCCTGGAGATGTCTCATTCAGATCCCCCCAAATGGGGACGACCTATAGAGTATCAAAGCCAGGAAACGGACATCAAGACAACCCACCAACTTTATTTCAATTTTGCCAGATTTACATTTGTGTGCTTGAGTACTTAGCTCTATGCAAGTGTTTTTTAATGGGCCACCCCCAGAGTCAAGACACGGAACAGTTCCATCACAGGGACCCCTAAGAGTTGCTTCATTTTGCGAGGAAAAAAAAAAGGTGGGGGTGGGGGGAGTAAGAGACAAGGCTGGCTGGGAAGTCCCCAAGCCTGGGAGATTTCTTTCCAGCAAAATTCTCCCATTTATAATGTATTGTGGAGGTTGAGACACTGAATGCCATGTGTTAATGACTCATTAGATTTAGGAGGCCAACTCCTGGACACCCTCTTATCACTTGTCTCAAGCCACAGTTTTCAGCTCTGATCTCTGGTATGCCAGTCCTGAAAAACAACAGTTTCTAGCAAATAGTAAATTCTCGGTTTTCATTCTTACAGCCCTGGGAGGTGAAAAGTCAGTTGGGAGCTCTGGGTTCTGGCAGGAAGCTCAGGAGTAAAAGCAGCAGGCTTCCAGGAAGGTCAAGGTTACTGTCTGCTGGGAGAGAGGGAAGCCCTTTAAAAGATGACCCTCACAGAGCAAAAAGGAGGCAAGAGACATCCAGCAAGGGGCCCCCTTTCCTCCTACAACCACTTCCACACTCTTGGCTGAAATTGCTGCTCTGCGAATGCTGGCAGGTATCCACCAAGCTTCCAAATGAAAGACGGATGGAAGAGACCAATCCAAAGGGAAGTGCCCAAAACAGAAGAAAACCACGCATTTCTAGAACTTGAAACTGATTCAGAAAATATAAAGCAAGCTGGACATTTCCTTTTAACTGGTGCATTTGTGGACTCTAGAATAGAGATCACATGATCCCTTAATTGGAAGCAATTTTCTCATCTAAATCCTCCCATACATACAAAACCCTCCTATTATGTGGGGTGGGGGTAGGAGGCCCCAACATCCCTCTGCTTGAGTAAAAGGCTGATGTTTTTTGCATCTGGCATTTTTTGTTTGATGAGAAGTAGTTTTAAAAAACATAATGAAAGCAAAAGTGGAACTTTACCTTGCATCAAAATTATAAAAAGTCTCATCTTCCCTATTTAGCAAAACTGATGGTGAGAGGTAGATTCTTTACTGCAACTGAGGCTCAGCAAAAGGCAGAGGTGCACAGCTGTTAGCGATGCATCTTGTCATGGCAGAAGCAAAGCTTGAAGTCAGAAAAGAACAAGGGTGCTAAAATTCAATCACCTGACTAGCTAAGAGCATGCATATGGAATCTTCCTAGCCAAGGTGTCTTGGAAGGCTTCATCTAACAAGCGCAGCCCTCCTTAGGCAGGGGACCCCTGGGCCATCTTTCCACAGGATGGGCTTTTCTTGACCAGTCACTGTAGCACACTCAAAGCTCAACAAGCTACATCCACCAGCAGGACTGGGTTTTAACATTAAATCACAGGCTGCCCATCCCAAACAAATGTGTCTCAGGTGTTTTACTGACGATGCTGCAAACTAAAATAAATAAATAAATAAGTTTTGCCATGTTTATGTTTTGGTTACTAGATATTATGGTATCCCAAGGTGATAATTTGCCAGGTTTTTTAGATTATCTGATTGTGGAGTCATAAAGTACCTGTCCTGTATCAGTTCATTTTTTTAAATCATTTTACTAACATTGTATCATAGATGACATGAAAACTGGCAGCAACTTCAGGTCACCTAAGCTTTGTCCCTTCTGTACACAACAAAAGACCTAGGACTAGCACCTCCTTCGGTATCCTACCAACAAGCACATACACTCTAAAGTAATGATCACACCGTCAGCCAACTCTGTGCCAACCTTGTGCCAGAGGCTGAGTCCTTAGCATGTTACATTTATTTTCAGGAATAACAGAGCTCGTGAGGAGCTGAGCTGAGATGTGAAGCCAGATACAGCAGACTCCAAAACCAGTACCTTGCTCTGCATTACAGCGGCTCTCCAGCACCTGTCTGCGCAAGTCCAGCTTATAAACAGGGATGCTGCCCGGGGGAGGTCAGGCTGAACTGGGAGTAGAGACTCGACTTCTTGTGTGATTTACAGACTGTACTATTTACAGGCAGAACAAGCAACTGCCACCTAATAAGGCAGAAGGGGAGATTCTGAGGCTTTCTGTTCTGCAGATGGGGAGGGCATGGTGGTGCACAGAGGTACAGGGAGGGACATTTAAGAAGGAAAGGAAACTTCCTCTGCTGCAGTGGAGCTGACAGAAGAGATACATCTGGCCCAGTCATACACCTGGGCATAAGCGTATTAAGGGTGGGTGGGGGTGGCTGCATAAGCAGAGAAGAGGGGGAAAGAGGGTTGTTTAAGGAAATGAACATTCACAAATGCAAATCTAGTAATTACAGACCCACACACAAACCTATAGGTAGTTAGACACCTAACTACCCATTCGCACACACAATTACCCAATTTGTTTGGGTTTCATAATAGATAAGTGAGCAATAGGTGAGCACACCTGTTGGACCAGCTTCAGAAACTAGAGCTAATCCTCTAAGATGGAAAGGAGGATATTAAAGTCCTGGAAAGAAAGGTCTGGAATTACCAACTATGGAGGTGCCCGAGGGCATCCAGTGTGTTAAAAATCCCCCTGTGCTACTCTATTCAGGGTTACTGAGCCCTGTTTCCTGACCATGCCTCTGCTATTTTCTCATGTGCAACAGCTTCCCCCAGCCTGGCATCACCTTTGCACACCCAGCTCCCCTGGCAGACCCTACCTCTGGACCAAAGGCTGCTCTCCCACACGACTTCACATCTTTTTTCTCTCCATCTCCACTATGGACAACAGGGCTTCCACCCTGCCCATATGACCTCCCAAACAAGTCTTTCCACACTGCATAATAGTTGCCCAGTGCCTTTCAGTGAAAGACTAAAATCCTCGCCAGGCACTCCCAAGGCCGCCTGGTCTTGCCTCAACCTCTCTCTCCAGCCCAGCTCACAAATCCACCTCACTCTCTGCCTCCAACCTCAGTGCCCGCCTTTTAGTTCTCTTACTCCACCAAGTTCCCTCTGCCCCACGGCCTTTGCACTTATTGTTACTGAGCCTGGAATGCTCTTCTCCCTGCTGCACCTAATTAATTCCTGAGATGGTACCTTGACTAGGTCTAGGTCCAGACTGGAGGCTCTGAGAGCTCCAGGTCTCTCTCCTTAAGTCACCTGCCAGGGCTGTGATTTCACACTTGTGCGTGTGATTTGCCAATAAATACCTGTCCCTCCTTCCAGAATGTAAGCTCTAGGAATTCAGGGATCATGTCTGTGTTTGCAAATTGTCATATCCCCGTTGCACTAAGTAGGTCTTAAATAAAATCTTTGGTGTGAATGAATGAGTGAGCACCTGAACGAATAAATGAACTGATTTGTTGATGCCTTTGCTTGTGCTTCTCCTGTACCTACCTCCATATTTATCATGGTAGTTGGTTCTCCTGGCTTCCCCCAATAAACCTTGAACCTGCTGTAAGTAGGGACCTCTACCTAGAGATGACGTTGGGTACATGGCAGCTGAATGAACTGATGGCAAAGGGATGACTGAATGATGCCGTGACCCTCAGAGTCACCCCTGCCATTCAGCACCGAGGAGTGTCATACACATGGCTTTGTCCCAGAGGTAGCTTCACACAGTAGGCAGCATATATATTTGCTGATTCCATAAATGAGTGAACACTATCAGATTTCACCATGGAGATATGCAGGAGTGGTTTCCCAGGTGCCATTGAGCATTCAGCAGTCGCACAATCTTACGTCTCCACTGCAGTGGTTTTATTTGAAGTTACCAAGCAATTTAAAAATTAAATGAGCATGCACCCTGTCATATTTTGATCTAACTATGCACTAATTTTCAGGACAGAGAAAAAATAGTTAATTACTATTTTGTACCGCAGTCCTCTCCTTCCTTCTACTGTAATGTAATGTAGTCAAATAAAGAAGTTACTCGAGTGCAATTTTCATCTCTGGAAATAAAACAGCACTTATAACTCTTTGTTTGGGAGTTTAATTTTAGCTCACTTAAGAGCAGTTATCCAATATACTTAAAAGAACAGAGACACCCTGGAAAAATGGGAAATCACACAGAAAGCCAGGGGGTTGGCTGGGAGGATGCCACATCCCAGTTTCTCTTTGGAAATGCCAGAGTTTGGGGGCTGGCAGCACCGTGCAACCAAATAATCACGGGCTATTAGTGGTGTGCAGTGGGGGACATGAATCTCACATCCCAGGCCTCCCAACCCTTCTCGGCCACCCTTAGGATGGAGCTTAGCAACATCTCCAAATGCATGTGAACTCCTTCAGGCTGAATTTTGTGGTCTCCGTAATGAAATCCCTGTGGTAGATGCTTCCACCCTCACTTTGTATTTTAGATTCAACCACAAAATCTTTCTGCCCCCACCCTTCCCCACCCCTGTGGCTTTGTGGTTTCCTTCTGGTTTCCTTGCAAATTCTGGATGACACCCACCAGGGCCTGGGACTCCCCAGGGAAAAAGCGGAATGCCCAAGGGCCTGTCGGCTGAGACCGCCCAGGCCTCCGGGTGGAGTGTGCCCCTACCCCTGCCTCGGCTGAGAGCCCGAGTGGCCCTACCCAGGCCCTGGGCAGCTGAGAACTACGGGGTGGCACTGACACACACCTGCACGTCTCTCCCGAGAGCCTGACCTGCACTCTTTTTGGGAAATCCTTAACCAAAGTAAATGCCAGGGGGAGAACCTAGGATTTATAAGATATGCCACTTGTGCCAAATTAAAACTGATTTGTCCTGGGGCACAATTACAAGGTTTGAGGTTCCCAGGCCTGCAATTTGAGAGACAATGACATTCTAAGACACGGGGAAAGGGGGTGGCAGAGTTAAAAATCAGATTAAGGGAAAGGTGGCAGAAGATTATGTTTCTTTTTTTTTTTTCAAATTCTACTCAATTTATTCATTTTTTTTTTTTAAATATTACATTAAAAAAATATGAGGTCCCGAGAAGATTCTGTTTCTAAGCGAACTAGAAAACGTGTTTCTTTCTCCTTTGTGTTCCCTACCTCTTTCTCTCTTTTCCCTCACTGTTGCTCAGATCACTCTCCGGCCCATCCTGCACTTTGCTACTCTGTATAATTAAGCACCGAGAGCATGGTGCAGCCAGAACTTCAGCATTTCCACACAGGGCCAGCTGGAGCAGACGTGGGGGGCGGGGAGAAGGACCCTCCTCTGTGCTTGGGGTCAGGGAAAGGGGAGACAGCGGTGGCTAAACAAGTGTGGGCAGGGTGAGGGAGGGATTCCAGGCCCAAGCATAACCACCTGCCCAGGTAAGTTCAGGGCAATGGCTGGGAACTGCTTCGGCCTGGGTTGAAGGGGGATCCCCAGGTCCCCTGAAGGCAGAGCATGGTAGGGGAAGACATCTGAAGGCTACCGGTTCCAGGACTCACAGCAGGGGGCATAGAAAGGGCTCTGGTGAGACAATGCAACTAGCCCCCAGGTGTGAGGGTGGGGAAGCCCCCCTGGGCCATTTCCCTTTATACCAGCCAAGGGATGGATGCTCCCAGGAAGCCTGGGCTGGGCTGGAGGCCCCCTGGGTGCTAAGGGGGAGCTGAGCGTGACTGGCCTGTGGGAGGGAAGAGAACTACCCTAATTAGAACCTTCCCCCAGGAGAGGGCCCCAGTGGGTCTGGAAGCACAAAAGCTCCTCAGAACTCAGCTAAGAAAGTGAGGCTCTCTCTGCCGGCCTGGCTGGTTCAGGGTTAGCACTCAAGGGGGGCCCAGGGCAGGGGCTGGGGAGCCTGCACGCCCAGGCTCCAGAAGCACCTGGCCATTCCCTCTGGAGAGTTCGGCTCCCAAGTTCTGCTTCCCAGCACTGAAAAGGCCCCGCAGCTCCCAGGCGCCCCGTTTGACCCTCCAAGATCTCAGTGAACCCAAGTCGCTCAGACTCCAGCTCAGGCTTCTTTATTCACAGCCAGATCTGTTCACGTTTGAAAGCTGATTAAAAGAGAAAGCAGTCCCAAGCATTTTTATTTTCTATGTTCCAGCTTATACTAAGGACAGCTGAACTAAAGATAAAAGGAAAGAAAAAAGCCAACCACCAGGATTCTCTCCTCATTCAGCTCAACAAAAATCTCGGCCCATGCTGGGCTAACCCCCTCCCCGCCCGCAAGTGGATTCAGCCGACGGCAACCGCTTAGTGACGAGTAAACGCTCCCATGCCAGGCAGGCCCGGGGGTCCATCCGCGGAGGTCCCTGAGTGCCAGAGCAGGATGTCTGCTGGGACGTCTCAGGAAAGGAAGGAGTTGGGATCTCAGTGGTCATCTGAGAAACCTTCGGGAAAAGGCAGCGGAGCCGTGTGTCCCAGGCTCTGGAGAGCCTTGCTTCCTCTCTGATTCTGCTGGGAACATCTTTTTCAAGAGACCTTTACAACTCAACCTGGAAAATGTCACAACAGCGCACTCGGCAGCTGAGCGGTCCTGCTGGAAGACGGAGGGCCGGAGGAGCCCACACTGCTCTTTGTTATCTGATTATGCCAGCAGGACACCAGCATGGGCAGGATAGAGATGGGAAGCCGTCAAGAGAGACCCACTGGGATTCAGAAGCTGGGGAGCTATCCCTCCTTCACCCAGAGGATGTCGGCTGAGCCAGTGCCTCCGGTGGGCCCCGTCCTGAGCCTGAGTTGGCTCAGGCTGGAACCTTCCAGGGGTGAGAAAGGCAGGCAGCAGTCTGGGAAGAATGTCACCATCCATCTGGTCCCTGGGAACAAAGCATGACTTGCCTGGTCTGTATTGGACTGGGAAGAGAGAGCTGAGTTGGGAAGTGTGGGCAGGACACACGCATCTTAGAAACGCGTGTCTTGGACAAAAGGGACTTTCTTTACAATGATCTGTGCCCAGACTAGAGTACAGGCAAACCCTACCTCTAGGAGGCCCAGGCCAGCCAGCAACCTCCACACAGGCATGCTCCCTCCCAGGGAACTCCCGCGGAAGATTCCGCACATGGGAATCTTAGCAACCACCGTGGGACTGTCCGAGGAATCCCTCAGAGGAGAAGAGCCGCACAAGCCAACTCTGTGTCTGGGGACCCCACACACCCATGTGTGGGACATCATGCTGGCTACACGGGTGCAGCCATGCTGGGGGTCCCAGTGGAGGCTCAGACTCATTCTCCTGTCCTTGGCTCCAGGAGGGAGGAGACTTCGAGGAGACGTCCCCACGGGGCCACCCCACCAAGCATGCCCACCCATCCAAAGTAGAGGCGTGCAGGAAATGGAGCCCTCTGCAGTGGCCAGGTATCTGGGTGAGTTCTCAAAAGCCCATTGCAGGACATTAAATGGGGGAAACCATGAATGAGTGTCCCTCTTCCTGTCTCCCCATTAGCTACTACAGACTAGCCAGGACCACTCCACCACCCCCAAGCCTAAAAAGCACAAAGAGTGTCTAATAAACAGTCCTCTCGATAACAACACCTTCCCCGTGGAAGCAAACCTTGACTTTTCTGACCATTTCAGCTGCACGGCCCCAGGAGCTGAAGCAGCCCCACCACATGGTGGGGTGAGGAGGTGACACCGGCACAACGTGCAGGGGTTGGAGTCGGACTCCACTCTCACGAAGCACCGTATGGCAAGGCTGATGAGAGGCCATGGTTGGGGGCTGCCGACCGGACCTCAGACATGGCAGAGCGGACAGCGCAGGCTGACCGTGATGGCCCAGGGGCAAGAGACACTCCCATCATGGCTTCCGGCGGGGGTCCCTCAGGATACCTGTCTGACCCCACTGAGCGCCCGTCACTTTAGGAAGATCCACCTTGACTCAGGAGGAGTCAGAAGCCATGTCCCCCCGTGTCTCATAGAAGAAACCACATGGGCACTGTCGCCAAGGTCTCTGGCTCGGGTGGTCAGCTGTCTTGTTTGCTGTAATGCAGATTGAACAAACGAGGCCACCGCTGGCTCCAAAGCATACTCTCAGTTCGCTCCCCGAGGAAGTCTGCCCTTGCCCTCACTTTTCCACTTCCCCTTTCTCCCTGGGCAGACCAGCAATTCTCACGGTCCCACGGGCCTGGAAATCTGAGAGCCACAGGGGAAGAAATGGAAAGAAGAAATGGGACCCCCACAGGGGCCAGCTCACCCACGACCCCACACCCCACGCCCAGCGGGCACCTGGCCTTGTCACTTGGTTCCCTCCTGGCCCACGTCGCCGGGCCTGGTAGCGTCATGTTCCCAGAAGCCTCCCGGGTAGGACAGGCTGAGTGTGCAGGGCAGTGGGAGGGGCAGCGCCCACGGGAGCATGAGGCGCAGAGGTTCGTAACTGCGCACCCCTGGGGAGCCACGACAGCACACCCCACCACCCACCTGTGCTGCCACTGCTTGGGGAGCAGGGATGAAGCGACGGAGGCAACAAATGCCCCTTTCTGTTGAGCGTTTGATGTGATCATGAGTGTGTCTACAGCGTCAAGAGGCACGGCTGACATCAGTGTGGGTGGAAAACAGCCTCCACAGCTTGCACGTGGGGATCTTTTCTGTTCTCGGCCAGGGGTGAGTGGCAATAAGCAGTTTTGGGAAGAGGAGGTGGGTCGCTCACAGCCTTTGGCCCCGGGGAGGGCAGGGTGGGCAGCTCTTGGGCAACTAGCCGAACAGAGCTTCTGGTCCACCCATAGCAACCAGGTGTGTGGCAGTCCCAGTCTCCCCAGCCTCTGTAGGGCCAGTTCAAACTCAGGCTGCAGATGCAAAGGCCTTGCCCATAGGACCTGAGCTGTTTCCTTTGCAAGTGAGAAAGCTACCTCCAGCCCTGGCGAGAAAGAAAACGAACAGCAGCTAAGTACCTGCCCTCTCCCAGGTGGCAGGTCATGCTCAGGCTTCCCTTTAACCATCCAGAGCCGGGGCAGGTGCACAGGGCCTGGGACCCAAAGGAGGGAGGGGCGGGCTTGGTGGGTAGGGGTCAACATAAAAAGGACGCCGCCCTTTGACTGCCCACCTTCCTGGTGCAGCTCAGCCAACACTTCCACCATATACTTCCACCACACACACCGACTCTTGCTTGCATATTGCTTCCTTTAGCATCTTTTTATCAGAATCTTCACACACAGATGTTGAAATGTTATCTTAAGAATGGCTGAGAGGGCATGACACTGGATAAGCCTTGAAAGCAGCACCACGCACTGTACACACCGCCGACCTGCCAACAAGCTGTTGCTGTTTTACTATGAGAGAAGTGATAAGTGAGATGCAGGACCAATTTCCAAGTTTCTTCCACCAAATACTCTTCCCAGGAGCATAAGCACAAATACCTAATGCCTACAGCCCTGCCTATGAGCCAGGCATAGCTCTGGGTGCTTACAAATATTAACTATTTCAGCAAAAATTGACTGAGGACTAATGCTGTGTCAGAAGAGACAAGAGACAGGGAAGGGCAGGCATTCATTAGAGACTGTAACACAGCATGGTCAGAGTCGTTGTGATAACAGAGATATGAAAGTGCTGCTAAGGGAGAAGCTAACTCTGCCCAGGGCAGGGAGAAATGGCTTCCATAGCAAGATGACTTTTCAGCTGGGGTCTTGGAGGATGAATATGAGTTTTCTGGGGAATGGGGGGTAGAGGAATACATGGTGGGCTTTCTAAGAAGAAAATAGCATATGCAAAGACAGAAAGCATTCAAGGGCCTGGTGTGTCTGCAAATTGGCGAGACACTCAGGGACACAGGAAAGAGGTAACGATGAGGAGGGGAAGGGTTGGAGGAGAGGAGGGAGGTTGTGTGAGATGAAGCTGGGAACACAGGATGGACCAGGTAGTGAGGGGCTTCAGGTGCAATGCCAGCTGCAATGGAATGCTCTCAGCCATGTTTATTATCAAAGTCTAAGTTAGAAGAGGATGGTGGGCCAACTCCACACCATCTCTTACAACTACCTGCCAGTGTAGTTGTCTAGGGAGTGCCATTTATTTCACCATCAGCACTGAGCTTGTACTAAGTACACAATGCTCTTCAGAACCCCTGGCTCCCCCCTGGCCTGGGTTCAAAACATAAAGGTATCCCCAGGCAGGACCCACTTGCTGAGTTTGGAAGATGGGATGGAGGTAGGATTGCAACAGGGTGTGAAAACTCGAGTTTGAAAAGTTGGGGAGAAGTGGGTAGAACACCGGGTGGACAGAGCCACCTAAGTGGTAGAGACTCATGTGTGCTAATGCCGAGGAAGAAGGCAGCTCATTGGCAAGAAGGCTGAGAACGCCTAGTGGGGACAGGTGCAGAGAAGGCCTTCAATGCCAAGTTTGGACGGAAGAACTTTATCTTGCTGACAACAAGGAGCCACCACTGCATTAGGGACAAGCAAGCAGCTGGCATTAGAATGGGGAAGGCAGATGGTGGCAGAAAGCAGAGTATACCCAAGTTACAAGAGGAGAAATCCAGCACTGAATTACCCAGCTTGCTGGGAAATGCCTACCAGGGCACCCCAAGAGGAAGCCGTCCCTCCCTGGAATTACCACTGCTTCCCAGGGCAGGTGATATCCCAGGAAGGCAGCCCTTGCTGCCTTCAACCAACACCACCCTCATGAGGTCTTTGTCTGCTGCCAGCTCTGGACACTCTGCAGCCAAACCCAGCCACTCTCTTCCCACCACAGGCTGTTACTGCTCCCTGCAAGACCCTTTCCTCCTTCTGCGACCTCCATCTGGGGAGCACACCTTTCTAAAAGCCATCTCAGCTCTGCTCCCCCATTCTGAAGCATTCCTCCTCCACACAATCCCCTTGGCATTGACGTGGGTTGTCCCATTGACTGTCACACTGCACATGAACTTCCCTGGGTCAGGGCCCAACCCATGCAAAAGGCCCCCACAGCGGGTGCCCTAGTCAGGGCCAGCTCCATGAAATCATTGGACAGAAAAAGCTTCTGGTCATCCACCCTGGGCCAGTCCACCAGGATGGGGCACCCACGAGAGGTTCTCGAGCCTCCTGTCCACCGCTATGTCTGAGCATTAGCACGGTATGCATTCCATCTCAGATTCTCAATCTTTGGTGAAAAAAAAGAAATAAAGAAAGGGATGGGAGGAGAAAAAAGATGAGTGAGTGAATGAGTGAGTGGCAGGCCCTGGGGTGCAGCCTGCTGCTGTGGTATCCCCAAGACTAGTCCACAGTTGTGTTTCTCAGTGATGTTCACTGCCCAAACTGGGCAAACCCCAGGCCTAAGCAAGTGACAACTCTACCTTGCTTCATATAGTGGGTATACTCCTGAAAAGTTGAGCTGCATTCATTGTTTCTAGGGGAAAAAAAAAAAGTTGTTGTATATATATGTATGTATGTATGTATGTATGTATGTATGTATGTATGTATATTGCATTCTATTTCAGATACCCCAGAGTAAGCTGGTGAATTTTAAGCATTTCTATGGGGAATTCATTTGAACAAAGAAGAGTGGCTCTGTGATTTACGTTGTATAAATGAAGATTTTCTCTACCAAATCTCCTCAGTGTGATGCACACCCCTCTGCTTCTGAAGGCAGGGCCACCACGGGAACTCGGGAGCCTATTGTTACTTCAAACCCTATCAAAATCAAACAATAGCCCGTGATCCAGTGATCCAGTGGGCTCCTGGTTCTCTGGCAGCTTCTGCCAAACCAAACTGTGTTTCCTTCTGCCAGGATCGACCTCCATCTGTGGGACACATTAAGAACTTATGTGATCACCTGACCCCTTTGAAAGTCTCCCTACCATGCCAATTCTGCTTTTGGAGCAGTGGTTTTGGATAAGTCCATTTCTCTGTGCCTTTTTCCTATCAAAGAAAGTAACCACTTATAAAATAAGCCTGAACTCCTAGGATTTAGGGTTCCGGGGAAGCGAAAGATAATCACTAGTTCACTGTTCTGTCCTAGAAAAAGAAGGGTGAAGGAAAGAAACATCATAGGACTTCAGAAAAATCCATTTCAAAAAGAGCCCAGGAGCACCGGGATCTGAATTCCTGCTCTACCACTGGCATGGTGGGTGACCTGGGCAAGTAACTTCACTTCCCCAGGACTTAACTTCTCCAAGACTTGGTTATCCTGATTTGGGGTTCTGAGTGCTGAGGAGAGAGTGTGCACATCCCAGGCTGTGTGCATGGCTGGCCTCTCTAAAATACCTTGGGCAGAGCTTTAATTTGTCCACTTAAGATTAAAAGGAAAATAGC
The DNA here is from genome assembly GCF_030445035.2 of Dasypus novemcinctus. Taxonomy (NCBI): domain Eukaryota; kingdom Metazoa; phylum Chordata; class Mammalia; order Cingulata; family Dasypodidae; genus Dasypus; species Dasypus novemcinctus. The sequence continues at coordinate 48,621,705 of NC_080690.1, read as the reverse complement.
ACAGTTCCCAAGCACAAATCATGTTCCAGAAAGTGTGTTCTGTGGCCCTTTTCCCAGTTCTTTCAGCCCCGATCCATTCCCCCGTCTTCTAATACCCACTGGCCTCCCTTCCCAAACATTCCCCTACATTTTTCCACCTCACATGATGTAATTTGATTAGTAGAGTCCATTCTTTTAGGAATGAGGTGAGTTTTAGTCAACTGCCTTTCCTAGGTCAATCGAACTTTAGGCCTCTTATCAGGGACAATAATGTGATTAGCTGTACTCCCTGTTTCAATAATTATTTCCAAGAATACTTTGATGGGTCATAGGGAGCCCTCCTTCCCTGAAATTCTCTTGTGCCCACTCAAAATATTCCAAATATTATTTTGTCCTTTAAGGAAAAGAAAAAAAAAAACTTATGTGAGGAACCAGAAACACACTGATATTTCTAGCTTTCACAGGAACTTCCTTTAAAAAAAAATCCCCTACCCACATCCCATCCACCAAAAGAATGCTTAATCAATGAAAAAATTAACTGTATCCCTAAATAAAGAAGTGCAGATATTTTCCTTACAGTGCTTTATTAATTTGTAAATACCATTATTGAATTTTTGAAAGTTCTAATTTAAATGTATTGATCTATTATTGTTTTGTGAATTTTACACCCAAATGTCTTGGAAGAAAAGAATGACCAACTCTGGGCCACTGTAGTTGCAAGACGCCTCGCCAAGCCACGAAAGAGGAGCTTGGGAAAAGGAAGCGTAAAGAATTCCACGGTGTCCCCAGCACTAAGCTGGCATGTTTATGCTCAGTTCAAACTGGACAACTTTCTTTTAATAACTGTCAGTAGCTATAAGATGGAAGGTGGGGCACGAGCTCGGGGCAGTCTCTTTGCAGGCGCGGGGGACTGCAGGAAGCACACAGTGGCAAGTTAGTAAACAGATCAGCCAACGTGTGAACAAAAGAAAGTCTATTTTACTCAAAACGTCTCACATGGCCATTTTGATGAGATTTAAACCAGGGAATGAAAACCATTCTTCTCCCTCTGCTTGCTCTCTTCTAACAAAAGAATTTAAATCAGAACTATTTGCTGATGTCCCCTGTAGTAAACTTCATGGGAATTTATTTAGCCATGCTTTGATACGTTGAAGGCATTTGGATGGGGTGGAGGGGCCAGGAGATGAAATAAAATGGACTGTTTATGTCCCTGAGCTCTGCCTGGCAGAACTGACTGCTTCTCTTCTCCTAGAGCTCTGTCACATCCCTCTCTCACCCACTACCCCCATCAGCCATGCCAGCACTGAAAAAGACAAGCAGATCATGTCACTCCCCTACCCAGACTCTCCAAGGCTTCCATAGCCCTTGGAAGAAACCCTGACCCCAGCCTGAGGTGCCCTCATTGCCTGGGCCCGCCCTCCACTGCAGCCTCACCCCCCTCCCCGCTCCTCCAGCATGCTGATGCTGCTCCCACCCTGGGAACCACCCCCTGGGGACTCCCTCCATCTGGAAACCAGGCTCCAGGTGATTATGCAAGTTTCAGATTAACATCACCTCCTCAGGGAGGCCTCCTAAGACTGCCCCGTCTGAATGAGGCACATTGCCTCATTCTGTAAATTTTCTAAATGTTACTTGTCACAACCTGAATTACCCTGCTCATGGATTTGTTGCCTATATTATCTCTGTCCCACCACATCACCTCTCCCTGGCCAGAATTTAAACAAGGACCTAGCTTTCTCATCCAGTCCCTAGCCCAGTGCCTGACTCCTACACTCAGAGATCTAATCAAAAGAAATGAACTGGCTTTGGGGTCTGGTTATTTAAAAACATGTATTGGGTGCCTGGGTGTATGGAGGGGAGGACCCACCACGAGACAGCCAGAGGTGGGCTTTCCAGAGAATGACCCACAGTGCCCCACTCTCCTGTGAAGTCTCACTCCAATTGGAGGAAAGGGACGGGACCCTGACTTCCAGTGCCTTAAGGCTAAACACCAGAGGGCCCAGGAGTGCTCGTGGTCTGAAAGCACTCACATCTGAGCGCAGAGCTGAGTCCTCCTGCAGAGTCTGAAAGAAATCAGTGGAGTCACTTTTGAAATATGGGGCACTGAAAAATTAACATTTATGGCTCTTCAACATCTTACCTCTTTTTGGCCACTCATAACTCAGGCTCCTTGAGACTCGCAGCTTCCCTGGGCCCACCCAGGGTTTTGCTGGGCTGGAGGAGCCTGGCTGGGACGTTCGCACGGTCCACGCCACACTGCGCAGGGCAGGCTCCTTTCCAACTCCATGCCTGGGTTCCCAATTTCAGGGACGGTGTTTCCTGCCAGCATTTAACCCCAAGTGCAAATTTCTATGCAGGCAAGAGGTAGGGCCAAAGCTGGCTAATTAGGGGTGCAATTGCCTAATTGGGCCCCATAAAGGTGGGACAAAGACTGACTGCTGGCACACACTAAGAATCTGATTCCAGGAAAAGGCCTTCCCCAAAGAAGACCCTTATATCTGGGCTACACTGTTTCTCTTTTCTTAGATCCACTTCTTTGGAGGTTTTCAGCACAGCCCCCTGCTCTATGTAGTGGGACCCAAAGAGTGAACGTGTCGCCAGGGATCGTGGGCTTGGCTCCACCATGGGCTAACCTGCAACAGTGGGCACATCTTCCACCCTTCCCAGTCTGAGCTATCTCATCTATCCAGCTACATTTGCAATGCCTTGCTCACAGAGCTGCTGTGAAGATGGGATTAGAGATGGCAGGTAGGTGCTAGCACAGGGCCTGGCACGGAATCAGAGCCACTGTTAGCAGTAGGCATGGCCTCCATGGCATTGGGAAGTCTGGTGTGGTGTCATTCATCACCTTCCCACTTGCAACGCCTGCCAAGGCCACAGGAACAAGGGCCTTCATCCTAGCCACGTTTTCCCTCCGCTGGCACCTGAGCCCTTCCCCTCGGCTCCCCTCAAGCCCACCCTCTTTATTGGTCCTTGCCCCAAAACCCCTTCCCGGCTCTGGCAACCACGTGCTCCTGTCCCATCCTCTTCCTCTTCCAGTCCAACGACAGTGGCCTCAACAGAAAGCGTTTCACACATTCATGTCCTCATCAGGCTGGCGAGGGCTCCATGGAGAAGATGTCAGCCTCGAAGCCATTTTGCCAGCCTTGGGGGCCGCCATCACCTGGCAGAGAGCCGAGGCCACCACCACTGTAAGAATGCCACAGGTGTCTGGCTCAGGGCAGCTCCCCTTCTGCTCCCTGCAGTGTTCTGCAGCCAGGTGGCCCTCAGGAGTACAGGGGAGGTGAAGTGCTCAGCTTCAGAGCAAAAACTCTGCCCCCAGGTCCCATCCAGAATGAGACAAGCCAGGCTGAGGCTTCTAACAAACTCTAGGGGGTTCTGACTTGCCCTTCCTACAAGAAATTTAGTCAGTTTGGGTTCCTCGCAGCTGTCCCTTGCTCCACCACTCTACTTGCTGCTCAATGAGAGCAGAAGGGACCAAAGCTAGGGCAACGCAGGAGACAGAAAGAGGAAAGAGCAGGGAATGGCCTCAGGGAAAATGGAGCTGGACCTGAAGGAGATTTCCTGCCATCTCCACACTCAACCTCCGCATGCGCCTCAGAGCCAATCCATCCCCATCTGGGGCCACACACATCTTGGGAGCACTGACTTTTTGTCAGTCAGCACATGGCATGGGAAGGGAGTTAAGGCGAGGACAGCGACAGAATGGAGAAGCACTACTGTGACTCTTTAAGAAGCCTCCACCAAGAGCCAACTCCATCAACTCCATCGCAGCGTCGGTGGACAGAGCAGGTGCTCTTGGACGAGCTCCAGGAGGGGAAAGCCAAGGCACAGCACAAGGTCAGATCACTTGCTCAAGAGCACATCTGGGTCAGAGAGAGGGCTGATATTACACTCCAGGACTCCAGGGATCTTCTCTCCTGGCCCTGCAAGGGGAGCCCGATGAGCACAAAAGAACCCACACAAACAGCTTGCTAAGTAGAGCCTGGAACTGTGACAAGAGATGGGGGCAGCTTCACTACAGGAACCTGTGCCTCTCCCTGCTCACAAGAGCCCCCAGGCGAGTGGGAAAATCTCTGGTGGCTTCCCCCACCCCCAGTTGTTGACCTGCCTACATCTGGAGCACCCCTTCTTTACATCTCAGCCCAGTGTCAGATCACAGTCTTGCAGTGACCGTCTCACAGAGAAACTGGGTCCCCCTGCAAAGCCCCCATCTTGGGGTGGTCACAGCCCTGGCCCCAGCATGCCACTGGTCCTGGCCTGCTCCACCACCGAACCTCAGTATCAGTAGGACCCCCCAAACATATGTTGCTGTGTTCACCCAGCACCCACCATGGCCACTTCTCCAGGTGCTGGGATACAGGAGTGAACATGGCAGCAAGGACCTGTCCTCATGGAGCTTATACTTTAATCAGGGAGACAGCCAATATCCTGAGTGACTGAGTGCTCAGTAAGTGAGCAAGTAAAGATTACCGAGTCAGCTGGTGAGGGCTACCAGGAAAAGAAAACAGAACAATGTGGGTGTGGCTGCAAGGGGGCATGGATTGGGTAGAACAGGCAGGGACTGAGGTGACGGATGAGAAGCCAGGCAGAAAGGAAAGGGAGCATGTGCAAACGCCCTCCCACCCTTCTCCTGGCCCTCACCCATTCTGATTTCTAAGGCAGTTATTTGTCTGGGCTGGCTCCCTTGGAGGGCTGAAAGCAGCTTGAGCATCCAGCACTAAGCATCCAGTAGGAGCTCAATAGTAGGTGCTAAGTCAAACTGGGCTGTACTGCCCTTGGGACTTGAAGGACCAGAGGCTGTCCCCAGCCTCATTATTTGATGTACAGTAATGGGGGAGGCTAGGAAAGACACACATAAATACAGGTGGAGAGCCACCACAGCATCAATAAACAGGGGTGGGGTTGGGGGGCACCAGGGAGGCAGGGTACCAAGACTTTCTCAGGACAGTGGGCCGGCACAGAAATCCCTCACCACAGAGCCACTGGAGTACAAGGCACACACGTGAGCACACACAGGGGCACACACGGTCACATGGTGACACACACATGCTTACACTTGTACATGTGTTCACATATGGTGTATGCATACACAAGCCTCAAACACACACAAATGCATGCACACACAGGCACATTCAGTCACAATCACGTGCACATGCATCCATACAATCTCACACAAGTTACATGCACACACATGTATGTGTATGCACATGCATGCTCCTGCCACACAGGCTCTCACATGCACATGCATTCACCTGCATGGTTCACAGGCCCTCAAATAAAGACAAATTGACACATGATGCAAATACCGTGGGTACACACACTCACGTACACATGTCCCCTCACACGCCCATGCTCCCGTGTCCACACCCACGCACACGCGCAGGACCAGGAGTCATCTGAACACTGGGCTGAATTCGGGTTGACAGTGCACCCCATGGTGCCCCGCTGAGCTCCCCAGCAGGGAATGCAAGGAAGGCGCGGGCCGCGGGCGCCCAGTGTCTGTAGAAGGGGTGAGCAGTGGGGTCCCGCGGAGAGATCAACCGGGAGAAGCTCTGGGTGCCACCCGCGCGCCCAGCCCGCCAGTGATTACTGCGCCCGCAGCTGTCTCCGGAGTGGTGCGGGCGTCTCTAATTGATCTCATTAGCGCCCCTCCGTCAGGTGGGGCGGGGCGCAGGGGCGGCGGGGATAGTGCTGGGCAGAGCGGCTGCGCACCACTCGGCGCCCGGCCAACGAACGCAGGCGGCGGGCGGCTCTGCGGCTGGCCGAGGGTAGATGAATATTGATTCCTCCATCAAGCTCCCGGGCCTGGGCGGCGGCGTCGTGAAGCCCCCTTTGTTACTATCACCGCCTTTGGCGAGGCTAACCATGTCCAGTGGCCCCCACCTTCCTCCCTCCACGAGCCGCGCCCGCGCGACCCTGGCTCCGACGTGCCGCTCCTCCTAGAAGCCCTAAGGGCGCTCGTCGACGCACCCTGCGCCACGGGACGCGCGCGCGGCGAGCGGCGGGCGCTCCAGCCTGCGGGGGAGCCAGCCTCGGCCTCCTGCTGCCGCCCGCCGCTGGGCTCCTGGGACTCGCGGGGCCCCGGCCGGTCCCCCTTTCCACTCCCAAACCAAACTCTCCCTCCGTGGAAGAGAGAGGACACAAACAGCCCGAGGAGTTGCGGGAGTTAAAAAAGAGAGAGAGAAAGACACTCAGTTTGTTGTGTTTTCCTTGGGTTTGTCTTCTTGCCAAAAAAATTACCCCCTTTGTCTTTGCGCAAAAGAGGGGATGCGGGCACCTTCTGCCAGGCACCGAGGCGGTGCCAAGGCGCCTTTCTTAAGGGCGGCTTCTGTTCCTTTTCTAGCCTCACCAGATATATTTTTAACATAAAAAACACTATATTTAATTGGTTATGGATCTCTGTTCTCTTAGCACTACTGGATATCACAGAAAAACACATTAGTACAGAGCAATTAGTGCAATGGCAGTAAACAACTAAGGCACTATTAAGCTGTGGGTGATTAAATAGTATTACTTTTTATTTTTTATGGTGCTAGACTAAAAGATGGAGGAGATTTAAAATATATATTTCCATTAATATTAATATAAAATATAAATAACAGGTGTCTTCCACTTCTTCTTAAGGTACAATTTATACCCAGCACTTCAATCTATAGACAGCTACTCTTTTTTTTTAATGAAAAAAAAAATCTCTTTCTTTATACACTCTGGGGCAGTATTTCTTATCTTCACACACCCGGACATTTAAGCAGAAATATTATTTAATTGGAGTTATGGAGTCAGGCTAAATAATGCCCAGACCTATATCACCATAAAAAAAAATAATAAAGCTTCCATCCTTCTGAAATATACTCCAGCGTGTCTACCTCCTCAAAGAGCCAATGGGGCGTTCGGTGGTAAATTTACTGCAGGCCTGGTCCAAGGGGCAAGCAGGTGGCTGGGCCGCACCTTGACCTCTGCCCACCCTCGAAGGAGCAGAGCCCACCGCCCATCGGTCGAACTCCCTCCAAGTGAGGAGATCATCCTCCCGGCTCTGGCACATCTTTTCCTAGGCATCTGATTAAGTTAACAATGTGCTGCTATTTGCATGCAGATTTGCAGGGGCTTTCTCTCCAGCTGCTCCCAGAGACTTGGTCTTTCTCTGGGATGTGATAGCACAGCAGTCCCTAAAAGCAATCTTTGTCAGGCCCAGGTGTGCTCTCTTTGAGGACGCCTTCGTTCCAAGCAATTTTTCTTTCTGTAGCATTTATAAGGCTCTATTATAGTATAGCCACATCTGGAGGAAAATTCTCCTATTAATTATATACTTTTACCATGAGGAAGACAAATTCTAAAAGATACCAACATTTTTGTTGTTGTTGTTCTTATCTCTTTGACAGGCTGCATTTTATTTTATTTTGTTTTGTTTTTTCCGGGCATTTCAATATTTAAAGAGCCATTAACCAAGGAGGTGGGAGGGGGGAGTTTCTAAGAAAAGAGAAACAACAGACCTGAAATCTCCCGTGCCTTTCCTCGCAGGAGGCAAGTGTGGAGAAAGGCAGCACATACTGAGCCCCCAGAAAGCCATGGGGCCAGGCCAGAGGATTCCCGATTCAGGAATCAGCATGTATCTCCGCAGAGTTCTGTCCCCCGGAGTTTTTTGTTGTTTTTTTTTTTAAACAAAAAGCAAATGCTATTAACCTTTAACCTAGGTTGCTCCCTAGTGGACACTTGCTCACGTCACCTAATTGCTAACCAGTTTGATTCCCCCACAGTCAAAAAGCAGAACGGGTTGAGCCCGGTGACCTAGATGCTGCGTTTTCTATCGCTTTTTAATCAGGTTTGAGGAAGAGTGAAAGAAAAATTCAAACCTAAGTATTCATTCTGATTTTTCAGGGATGGACAACAAGGAAACACGGAGTTTTGCTCAAAGACTCTCCAAGTAACTTATAGCTCCAGGTTGGTTGGTTGGTTGTGCTTTGTTTTATTCTCTTTTGGTATAGCCAGATCAGATTAAGAGGGAGGGGGAGAATTAAGTTGAAATGTAGGAAAAGTTTTAACAATTGGATATTCCCTATCAGAATTTAAAACAAATCTAAAGTGCTAGAAAATATTTTTCGGGTTTTTTATATGTAATTATTTTGCAAAGGGATATGTAGTATGTGAGGAAGGGTACATGTGCATGAGCATATGAGTGTGTGTATATGTGTGTGTATTGTGTAATTGTATATGTGTGTGAGTGTGTATGTGAGAAAGTGTTCTGTGCTGGGAGGTTGTGCACACACACACACACACACACACAGAAAGCAATTACTTTGAGAACAGGAAAAATCAAAATGGAACTATTTTTACTTTTCCAGCCAAATTCCATTAGGTAAAAAATCCAAGCTGGGTTTTGGCTACTTGGTCTGGCTCCTCTTGGAACCAACTTCTCCAGACTTGTGGCTCCCTGTCTCTACAACCAGCATCAGAAGGAACGGCAGGTGGACATCACGATGACACAAGAGGGGCCCCCTCTACCCTGCCTCTGCAAGCCAGGGCCACTGCCCCCATGAGCTGCCTCTGCTCATAGGCAATCACCCCTTTCCCTCAAAATGCCCAATTGTTTCCACTCTCTCCAGCCACAGAAGTCTGTTTACAGACAGACCTCTGAAAGGCCCAGTTAGAGTCCAGCTGTGGACCCTGGTTCAGCCTTAGTTTCTTCAGCTCTGAAATGGGAGGAACAAACCAATCCTACCCCAAATAGGTATTATATACACAGAGGACTGGGACCTAAATGTAAGTGACAACTAAGGGTGAAGTTTACCAAAGCAACTTTTCCTTAATGCTCTAAATTAGCTCCCCCCTCCCTCAGGAAAACACGCAGCAGATTCTGATTCCATGACACTTAGGAAGAATGTATGCATTTTTTAAAAAAAGATCTTTAAACAAATAATGCAAAGCGAAAGAAGTGATATTTTAATTGACCCATTTTTTGGGCAACTTGCCTTTTAAATCCTCCCGCTCGCTGGCATCCCAGCCTCTCCAGATACCCCCCTGCAAAAAACAGAGCAGGGAGGCAGATGCAGTGATGCTAGATTACATCACTGGATAGCATGTGGCATGGAGGGGAGGAAAAAATAAGAAAAGACAAATGACATTTTGCAGCTATAGTGTGCTATTTTAGTGGTGATGGCTTGACTTTTGGCCCAAACGCATATGCCAATGGCAAGGCTAACTCCAGGGACTCACAAAAAAGAATGTGTGTTCACAGCTGTACTGTACACCAATACAGATTACATGTTTTCAGTGTTGCGGCCACAACAGAATGCTAATTAACATACTGGAGTGATGAGCGCGGCTGCAAGGGCCTTATTGTTCCATTATTTCATGAAGCCCAGCTGCCTTTGTTTATGTCACTTATCCTCTCGTGCCACAGGTTTTTACTCCAAAAATACTATCCCAATACAACGTTAATATTTAAAAAACAAAGAGGTGGCAGATTGTCATTTTTGTGTCAGTCTCAAACTGCAGAACTGTTAAGCTGTTCTGGTTCGGTATTTAGAAATAATTTAACAGCCATATTCAGACACTGCCTGCATTCTAACATAATGGCTGAATACTTGAACCAAGCAAATGCATAACTATCCTGACATCACTTATGAGATTTAGATTGGTCAGTTAATGGAAGTCTTTACCAGAATCAATACCATAACAGCTTCTTGAAATGAACGTGATTTTTTACACAGAGTGCTGCAAACAATAACTACAGAAATATACTACCTTTGTACCAGGCACAAAAAAGCAAAGATGCAAAATTAAGGAGCAATTACATTTTTGCAAACTAATATCACAGTCGATTATTAAAAACAAACACTTTCAAAAATATGTACTTATCATTAAATAATTGGAAAGCATTAAGACCCCCCCCACACCTGATTAATCATTTTTTTACACTTTTTAATAGCTGTTTCACCTGCTGGCTACATTATCAGGTTGCTAGTACGTATTGATATGGATGACTGATGTAATAATGATTAAATAAAAAGCCATATTTAGAGATTCTTTTTTTAATAATTTTTTTCCACAGTCCTCATTCAAGAGAATACTGTCAGCTGCCTAAATCCGTTTTTTTTTCCCCTTTTGCCTGGGGTTATGCATAAAATGACATTCTATAAAATACAGGTTTCCTCAAAGAGTATTCCACTGGCAATCTATACATACTACAGTAATTTGCAATCACTGTCAGGGAAAACTGTTGGCTCAAGCCCAAAATGTTTATGGTGCATTTGCTTCCCCAAAGAACAAAAACACCCTGGAGTTTTATCTCAGATTTCCCTAAATGTGCCTTTATTGACCCTAGGTACAATGCTTGAGGAAATACGTAATACCCCAGCATACACACCAAGTCATAAATTAAGTTCAAAAAGGTCTCCCCTAAAAATGTAAAGCACTCCACTAATCAAAGCCACACTGTCACCATTGCTCAAGAACGCAGAGAGCCTCCCAACAGCCCATCGAGTGAACAAGCCATAGTTGCTTTTTAACGAGTTTAACTGGTAATCTCAGCTAAATGGGAAAGTGCTTGAAGTGTCAGTCTCCGATAAAATGGTAATGAGAGGATTTAGAGCATTCTGCATCCCATTCTGTGGCCAACCACGAGAATGCCACAGGTGTGCCACATCCAGTGCTTCCTCAGCTACGGCCACACCCCCGCAGTGGACACAACATATACATTTTTTTTAATTGGCTCCAGGAGCTAGCTAAATTATACAACTGCTCCCTGCTTAAACCCCCAGCTAGCTTACGGACCAATAATAATAAACTTTCCATAATAGCAGTTCAGCCTATTACTGTTGTTTTTTTTCCCTTAACCTAAAAGTGGAACCACTTCATTCTGATCGCAGCCACTGAAGAAACTCCTGAATTGGCTTCCTCCTAAAATTTGTTCAGGAATTACAGAAGACATCCAGGTAAATAACATTCAATTACAGGCGCGCATATTTTCATAGGAGACCCTGCTTATCTTTGGGTACCGGGAGAAATAATACCATAACTCATCCTTGTGATTTGTGGGAGAATTTTCCTCTCTGTTCCTTAAGGTTTATTTACCAGGTCAAAGCAATAGTTGGTTAAAACGTCACCCTCGGATGGTGGTGGCAACACCTAGGGCTGCACAATGAATGGCACATGGGTCAGACTAAATCCAATACTGCTTCAGTTTGATTCTCTACATTTAATGCATTCATTTTTTATTTGCAAAAATGCCATTCTGAGAAGCAGAAAAGTGTTGAAATTTTAAATAAGAGACCAAAATCCTTTAGTGGGCAGAAATAATATCATCAAGCTAAATACATGGTTCCATCATGTGGACATATTTTTAACAATCTTAATCCCACTTAAACTTTACGAAAACTCTATTGAAAATGTAACCTTGTGCTCTTGAAGCTGAAACTGATAAAACTTAATAGCAACACGGCAGTGAAACACTAATAAACTCATTATAGATCACATAAATGGGATGTCGGTGTGGCTGCCAGGCAGCCCGCATCCACAGCCTTGCTTGAAGCAGCAAAGGCAGGCAAGGTAGTGTGGATGTCTGCGTGGACAGTTGGAGGGAGAGGATTTGGTAGCACTTCACAATAAGTTTGCTAAATTTACTTGATTAGGCAGTTCATTTAGAAATTTCAGATGACAATTATAGGTGGAATGCAGACAAGTTGGCGTGGAAGAATGAGTTTTCCTGAGACCCAGGAGCCACATCAGGGGGTGTTTTCCTGCAGAATGGCTTCTGAGTTCTCAAAGCCCTTTCAACTTGACTCCCCTTCACCCCTCTTTGGGATCCTGCTGGTCCCTCCCCCACACACACACAGGATCCATGGAATCATCCTCAGAGATGGTGTGTACTGTGGCTGCCAAAAGGTCTCCTTGCCGAATCCCACCAGCACATGTGTTCCATTTGGCTCACATGGCAATTTAAGAAAATATGTAAGAGTTGCCAGCTTGTGCAAACTGGCTGAGTTCCACGTGAAAATTTTAGAAAAGGAAAATCCAGACTCCCACCTTCCCTTGAAAACTTGGATTCCCAAGGGCCACCCACGTTCCCATGGGCCCCCACCAGCTGGCATGGAGCCATGGCTGCCCCCTGGGTTGGGGCATAAATCTTCCAGATGAGCCTTGCCCTCATCCATCCACAGAAGCATTCTTGCCCCTGGAGGCATTAGCATTTGTAACCCTCATCTACACCATTCAGAGGCTGATGGTCAGAGGAAGGGTAGATGCTGTCAAGGTCAAGAAAAGGTACTCCAGAAAGAAGCTGGGAGATAGCCAGGAAGCACATGACTTCAGGTTTCAAAGCCCAGCCCAAGCTGAACCAACATGCGGCTGCAAAACCCAGTTCCACCCCGTGGAAGTCCCACCTCACAGAGGCTTGAGAAGCACCCTTCCTCCATCCCTGAGAAGAATCTGAGAATAATGGAGGGACAGGAGCAGGCAGATGGGATGGAGGCCCTGTCCTGGCATCACTCCAAGTCTAGGTGAGGAGACCAGGCATGGAGATCCAACAACCAGAGATAAGGCAAATGGTGTCAGCTGGTCAGACCCTGCCGGGAGAGATCTTCCATTCTTAGCCTTGGAGAGCTAGCAACAAAGTGAGATGGGGGAGCGGGCAGAGCCTGGATTTGGGAAGGCCTGGGAGAAAGAATGGAGAACAAGGAGGAAGGAGAAAGCAGATGGATGTGAGCAGATGAATGTGGCAAGTGAAGAGGCTAAGGTCCCATGCACATGGGCACCAGGAAAATGGGGGGCACCACACACCACTGTCACTCTCTGGGTGGCCAGTGATGCCAGGAGCCAGGGTAAAGGCAGGACTTGCTCACCCTGATCAAGTCCAGACCCTAGCGACTCCCAGCATCATGGGCACGCTCTGGGGGCTTGTAAGCAATCCAACAGCTTGAATGCTGAATGTAATGCACGTCCAAGGCCCTGGTCTAACCACCTGTCAGAGAAGGCTAAGGGGCCCCTCCAGGTTTCTGCCCCACATTCCCTGGGTTTTGCCACAAGTGGGACATGCCAGTCTGAATTGCACCAGGGTCCCATGACCAGAAGGGGTGATTCTAGTGGAGACACATTCCCAGGCAACCCACCTCAGTGGTGTCCTTTTCGACCATCAATAAATATGGCTTCGGTCGTCAGATGATATTTAATTAGCATTAAACTCTTTTATTTCATGTACGTTAGAGCCTTGCCTGAGACACTTCATTTGGAAAGTAACCTGGCACTCAAGATTAAAATGAAATATTAGCATGTCAGCTGTAGCCTCATTGTGGTGTGCTCCTCTTCGACCCTCCACCCCTGCCATGGAAAAACGTGGAAAGTGCTTCCACATTTCCCTGTCAGAAGAGATTTGGCACAGGTGCTTTCAGAGGTAAGGGACTGGACTTTCTTACATGAAAAAGGGCTGTAGCCCTTGGAAGTAAGAAACTGAGGAAATGTACCCTAGTCAAAGTTAATATCAAATACATTGTCATCCTTTTATTTGAATTTTATTTTGATACCTCCCAGTGCCAGGGCCATTTCCTTTGTCAAGTAGGCTGCCCACTTCCTCATGGGGCACAGGCTTGCTCTTTAGAGCTCTGGGAAATATCACCTCCCCAAAGGGGCTTCGCCTTGTCATTCACCCTCAAGTAGCCCCTCAGTCCCTTTGTTTCATTCCCCGTTCTTTTCATTCTCTGTACAGCATTTATCCCCACTAATAATTTTCTGGGTTCTTCTATTTGTTTATTGCCTGCCTCCCCTGACTAGAATGTCAGCTACATGAGGGCAAGACATCTATTTTGTTCCCTGCTGTATTCTCAGGACCTAAAACAGTGTGAGGTCCAAAAAGTATGATGAAAGGGAGGGAGGGAAGGGAGAGGAAGAAAGCAAATGATAAAGAGCTGAGGGTGGTAGATAACTGATAGACAGATACACAAGTAGGTGGATGAATGACTGGATGGATGGTTGGACAGATGGACAGACAGGCCATGGATGGACGGATAGGCAGGCAGCTAGCTCAATCGACCAGGCACTTTGGTGACACAGAAACATGGCACCTACTGTCAAGAACCTTGAAATCTACTAGGGAAGTGACAGCATCAGAAAGCACGAGCCAGCAAACACAACATTGTCCACGTTGGCGAGGGCAACACATGATTAAGTGGCAACCAGGGATGCTAAGGGCAGAGGTCATGACCTCAGAGGAGAATTGCTGTGGACTCAGGAACAGGGAGGGTACTTCTTCAGAGGTACAGAGAGGCAGTGGCCTTCTGGAGTGACTTCAGCTAGATCCCAAGCACCCAGCTGGACATGAACCTTCCAAACAAGGCCACTTAGCAATTCCCAAGGGTGATACCCAGGTCACTCGGGCACAGAAGATGCTCTTAGGTGATAACATGAAAAGCTCATTTTAAAACTAATAGGTACAGAATTCTTTTTGTGTTTAGTATGAAAAATATATATAACTGGCACCACAAACCAGAGATTTCTAGATATTATTATTTAGGATAAAACTAAATATAGTATTTAATTAAAAGATGTGTGTCTACTTAAAGAAATATTAAGCACATGAGCAGGTAATACCAGCATGGTAATTATCAGAAAGGAGGTTTCTGGATGGCTATAGTGGCTGGTTCAGAGGTGAGGAGTCCTTCCAGGCCTCAACCACAGTCTGCACTGGCAGGGCCCGGGAGAGGTCCCATCTGCTGCCACCAGCTTCATTGCTGGGTGCAGCTGCTCAGCTGGGCCAGCAGAGGCAGATGTGGGCGTGGAGGTGGCCGGGGCGTGTGGAAGCATGCCACACCCTCCCTGAGCAGGTGGCTCTCCCTCTACCAAAGCTATATGGGGAGCAGGAAGTGGGGAAGCAGGAAATGCTTCAAGAAACAACTCCCAAAGCTGGTCCAGCCTCTTCCAGGGTTAAGGACGGTCTCCAGTTACCTCCTCCTCCTCTGAAGATCAGAAGATGAGAGAGAGGGGAGTGATGGAAGGAGAAAGAGAGGGAGAAAGAGAGAGATCATGAGAAACAGAAAAGGAAGGGGGAACTGAAGGGAAATAGGGAGAAAGAGACTCAGAAGGGAGAGAGTGAGAGACAGGCTGGGGGGCAGGAGGAGTGCATATAAAGACCAAATGCTGGCTAAAGTCCTTATCAGGAAGAAAAATTTTAAAATGCATGAACTCTATTTATACCCTGAATAAACAAGATAATTATGTGTCCGTTTCATAAGTTGTGCCTTGATTTCAGATCACCACTGACCATGAATGTTTGGATTTCATATAAGCATGTTTAAAAGTCATGGGTCTTGACCCTCTGACCAGGAAGCTTGGCTTAGTCAACACACTCACACTGTGATCAAGGAATAAAGCAGAGAGTTGAACAAACTAACATTTTACTCTTGGAATTGAAGTATAAGCAGAAGAACTGATGAATCTGCTAATTGTTCCATTGTTCTTGCTGGCTTTTGACATTGGCCTACACCCCTTATATAACCCAAAGTGCATCTTTTGTGTATGTATGAAAAGAAAAATGTGCATGGCCCTGATGAATATAGTGTTTTCTTTTTCCTAAAGAGCAATCACCTTTTAATTATTATTTTTAAAGCGATCTTGCTTGTGTACAGTTCATAACCCTGGCCTGAGAGGAGGGTGAAACTGCCTTCAACTGAGGTCCCTGGAGAGGCTAGATACAGTTGGGATACCCCAAACTTAGCACCATCATGGCTTCACCCGGCCTCTGCTGGCAGCCTGCTCTCTTTCTGAGATCACTATAAACTCACAACCAAACTCAAGTTCTGCAACATGCTGATGGGTATTCTCCTCCTCCCATGTCCACTTCCATGGCCCCAGTTCATCATCAGACTGGGCAAGGGGTCTTCTGCATGCCCATTTCTTGGATACATCCCAATTAATCACAAATACCTGTGATGACCCTGGCACACAACTTCTCTCACCACTGGGCTCCAGGCCACACTTCCACTCTGTTCTTATTTGTTTCCCTCTATCTTAGGTTCCAACAAAATAAAGCTGCTGGTCATTCCCCAATGTCATGTCTATCCCCAGATTCCCACCATTCCCTCTGTCATTGCTTCTGTCTGGAATGACCACTGTCAACTCCAACTGAAATTGTACCTGACAAACCCCTGCTTTTTTCAAGTAACTTTCTCATGCCTTCTCCTCATCTCCATTAATGATAATCTTCTGGTGCCCCAAGGTCCAGTCCCAGTGCCACCTTCTTCACAAAGCTCTTCCTGAGCCAGAAAACTAGTTTGGCTTTTAATTTCTTTACATGACTAGAAGGAAGCAGATTTGGCTCAACTGATAGCATGTCCGCCTACCACATAGGAGGTCCAGGGTTCAAATCCAGGGCCTCCCGGCCCATGTAGTGAGCTGTACCACATGCAGTGCTGATGCGTGCAAGGAGTGCCATGCCACACAGGGGTGTCCCCTGTGTAGGGGAGCCCCACACACAAGGAGCGCATCCCTCAAGGAGAACCGCCCCACGTGAAAAGAGCACAGCCTGCCCAGGAGTGGCACCACACAGAGAGCTGACGCAGCAAGATGACGCAACAAAAAGAGACACAGATTCCAAGCAGACAAAGAACACAGAGTGAATGGACACAGAGAGCAGACAATGCGGGGGGAGGGGGGAAGGGGAGAGAAATAAATTTTAAAAATGAAATAAAATAAATGACTAGAGTGCTGAGCACAGAGAAAGCACACAGCCATGATCAACTCCCTTTATTATTAATACACATCTTACTCCTACTGCTCTTATTAGCAGCTCTCTCCCTCCTGCCTTTGGAGCCATGGCTCTCTATTTAATTTCTGTGATATGACTTTCTGGGTATATGTGGCTTCTCCTCTGTAGCTGTACCCCTTGTTGACCATCTTGATACCAAATAAAGTAGCAGGGAGATGTTTCTATTGACTCAACTCTACTGAAACCAATGGCATGCCTTACTTCCCTATAGGCAATATCCGTTTAGTCCAGCAGCAATGAATTCTCATGGCTAGGCCTTGGGGCCAGGCTAACTTGCTCCTCTGGTTATGGTCTGCCTCCAGCAAAAGTTCCAGAAATCAAAACTGCAGTGTCCTGGAGGGTCTTCCAGGGTTAAACCCTCACTGAACATGGAAGCTCCCAAAGCTGATGCCATGGAAGCCTGGATTATGGGGTCTCTCAACAGGTGAGGGGTAGGATGGGAAAAACCTTCAGCTGCCAGCCTAGAATTCCAAAGGTTGGCCCCAACTCACTGGGTAATGGACAGAGACATGCTTTGCAAAATCCAGTTGATTTCAACTCCCAAATTCTCTCTGAATCAGAACACAGCAGTCCTTTGGGGGCAGAATAAAAGTGTAATTTGGCCTTGCTGGAGGTTAAAATACAGAACCTTCTTTAAAATCCCATTCTGACCACTCTTCTAAAAGCAGGAGGTGGTGGCCCTTTGCCTCCCTCTGCATATTCTCCTTCATGGCACTGGACGCTTTCAGCCCAGCTTCACTGAGCTGAAGCAGACGTGAGAACAAGCATCACAGCCAAGCAATTCCTGCTGATCTGTTACACCCACACACATGCACACACACATGCACCCACAAGCACACATGTACTCTCACACGAAGAGCATACATACGCACATAACACATGCACACACGTCAGGGAAGGCCTGCTCTCCCCTGGAAGCTTATAGATATTGAAAAATATGGAAGAAAAAAAAGGGTATGTTACTTTCCCCCCCTTTTCCTTCCCACCTGTCCCATCACCTTGCTCATTAAGACCATACATCTAACAGCTAACTCATTATACACACAGACATTTATTTCCTATATAATGTTAAAAGGAAATGGTTTGTGCCCACTCTACTTTTTGTGCATAATCCTCTTCTATTTTAAATTAGCATGCCTCAAAACAAAGATAATAATTTCAAAATATACAAGCAGCAGCACTGCAAAGCCATCAAAATGATGGCGGTTCTCATTTTTTGCACCCCTTCCAGTAGGAAAGGAAACAATGAAGGTTTGCTTGGGACCAAAAAGAAGGGAATGGTCCTTGCTCACACGTACAGAAGCTCAGCCACTGTGCCCAGAAAGAGACGCAGGACCAAAGTTCAGAAAAGGCTTTCCTTGGCAGAGGAAAACTTGCAAAAGCGCATGAGTCAGCACGCAGTAGGTGGTTCTAGCCCGGCCTGGCCCACCGAGGGCCGCATTCTACAGGCCTGGACAAGAGCAGTGGCACAGCAGGGAAGCAGCTGGAACATCTGCAGTGAGCCGTGGGCGCAGCCCTCATTCGCGCTCCCTCTGCTTCTGGCCATCCGCACCCAGTGCTCCCTGCAGAGGTTCCTTGTCCCGGCCTCGGCTGTCTTGTCCCAGCGAATCGACTTTTCTAGAAAAAGCAGGGAAGAAGAGCCTTTCCCTCTGCTCCTCTGTGGGGTTCTGGAGCCATCCCTGACCACTGCGAAAACTGCCTGCTGTTCCCCTTGGACTGGCTCATCTCTGCTCCAGGCACAGCTGCCACCGCAAAAGTCAAGGAAATGCTCGGCCCATAGCTCCAGAAGAACGGGGCCCTAAACGTGCGTCCACGGCCTCAGGACAGACTTCCATCACAGAGGCAGCAGGCCACGGGCAACTGGGAAGCGGAATTTTTGAAGCTGAGATCCACCACAGGCCCTTCTTTCCACACCTCTGCGGTGGGACCGCCAGTCTCAGAGGGCCAGCAACAGAAGTGGGGTGCCGTGGGTGAACACGCCTCCTTTACAGATTTGCAAAGCTGACCTAATGTGCGGCCTCGCAGCTCTCGACCTCTGAAGGGCCAACGGGGACACAGGAGGCTTTGTCTAGCATCAAACAAAGGGAAAAGTCATGGTGGAGTGGGCCTAAAGTGATGTGGACACCCGTTCCGCCCGCAAGGACGCCTGCCCTGCGAGGCCAGCTCCTGGGCAGACCCAGAGGGAATGGGGCAGAAGGAAATGCACGTCCAGCCACCACCCCACTCTTTGGGAGGCCCCCATCCAGGGGGACTCCTCCAAAACCCATGAAGAGCTGGCATTTCTTTGCCTCCAGCCAGTTCTTACAGAAAAAAAACATCTCCAAAAAGAAAGATGAATTTCACCTGTGGACACCTGCATTGAAACCGGTCACCTAGACGTCAGCGGGTCTCCCCCCCCAACTCCCTCACTTCATTTGAGCCCCCCAAGGTCTTTCCATTATAACCTGATTGCAAAGCAGAAAGCACCACTATTAGCTCCACAAACTAATCAAGTGCCATTAAAGGGAACGAATATGACATTAAGTCTTTTGTTTCCAGAAATGGAAGAAGGAAAAAAGTAAGGAAGGGAAAGTGAGAAGGAAGGGAGGGAGGGAGGGAGGAAGGAGAGAGAGAGGGAGGGAGGAAGGGGGGAAGAAAAAAGAAAACAAAAAAGGAAAAAGGAAAGAAAAGAAAACAAAAAAGAAAAGAGAAGAGAAGCGAGCAGCTGCAGCTAGATCATCTGGAAGGAGAAACAGCCATCCAGGCACACAAGAAGACTTCTTCAGGCTGGTGCCTGATGGCAAGAAGGGTTAAATTTATGTTCCATTACAAGTCCCCATTTTTTTGGTTTCATCTTCTCAGTAAAACACATAACTTAAAATGAAATCAAATATTAAAAATGACAGACTATATAAGTGCTGTGAGTAACTTCAGGTCACGGAGGGAGGGAAAAGCCGGCAAGTTGTCAGGCACTATCTGTCAGAGTGAATTAGAAACAATCAACAGAGACTGAAAGGGAAGGTGATTGTTATTAAGCAGCGGGGCTGTGAGCAGGCTACCCAGATGTGGTCATGCATATAAAGGACAGGAAACAGCAGTTTAATTCAGGAAGCCCTGGCGAACAGGGCAGCAGAGAGGAGAAAAGTCCTTTGTCGCTAATAAGCTGGAAGTTACTTTGATAACAGCGGGGTTAGGCTTGAGAATAAAACACATTTCTTTCACTACCACACACCATTAATATCCCCGAAATGGGGTCGGAAGAAATGCCCGGTGCAGGCCCGGATGAGCCAATGGCCTTCTCTGGCATCAGCCGGAGAAGCCAGAGCCTCGCTCCCCAATTCGGCACGTGCCTCCCCTCCCACCCAGGCCGGGGGCTTGCTGACCACAGTGCTCTGACTGTCACCTTCTAGAAATGTCACATCGCCCAAAAAGAATAATAAGAGTCTTTCATTATTTCCGAGTGTCAGGTCCCACCATTTCTGTGGCCTGTGGGAAAGGTGCGCGCCTGGTAAACAGCCTCGATATAATGAAGTCCATGTATGCAGCAACGAAAAACAATTTTATATGCAGACAAGGCCCGATTTCATAAGAAATTACTTATGCAGGCGTTCTGCAATTATCCTGTGATACTTTCAGGCAACAGTCTGACAGCAGTTGTGCAAACAATAAAGGGATTACAGAAATAAAAACAAATAATATTACACACACAGAAACTCCATGTTGCATGTGGACCGGATGAAGGGAGGGGGACAGAGACCAAGGGGTCCAAGCTGGGACCAGTGGGAAGTCAGGCCCGGAAACAAGCCAGCCTCTTCTCCAAGGCCCTGAGCTGGGCCAGAGCTGGGTCCACCGCACTCCGGAGAGGAACCCGTCTGCTGGCGAGGGTGCTGCTGGGGCCCACACACTGTGCCCATCCCCATTCCCTCCCAAAGAGACACTGGGCCACCTGCCTGCCTCTCTGACCCTCAGGCCCACACTTTGCAGGAAGGAGCCACATCAGGGGCCCAGGGAGGAAGGGGCACCACGAGGGCTGAGCGGGCCCTCGCTCCCGCACCAGGTGGCTTCACAGGACAGACAGCACCTTCTCCTTCCTGGCTGTTCCCAGGGACGATGCAGGCACCCCACATCCAGTCACAGCCCATGGAAAGCTTCGAGTCAGCCTGGTGGAGGGTGAGGACTGGTCACTCCCAAACCTAGGTGAGCGGATTAGGTGGACGAGCCATCAGGACGGAATCAACGCATGCGCTCAAGCAGTGCCTAGACATTGCCTGCTCCTCGGGGCAGCCCTGTGTTAGACATAGGTGGACCCTCTACAAGTCAGGAGCTGGCGAGATGAGCGGAGGATGGGTCTGGAGGCCTGCATAGAGGTGCTGCAGCCCTCACAGGCTGTCCCTGGCCTCCCCCAGCATGTCCGTGTTCAGCCATGAGAGAACAAGAACGAGGAGGCCAAGAGGGTGGCCAGGGTGTGCCCTGGACCTCTTTCACGTCACATGCTTCCAGATGTGCATTGTCCTGAGGGCAGCTCAGGGCCACTGCAAGACAGATTGCAGGGAGAGCCCACCAGGCGTCTGGCCCTGGGCTCAGCGCTGTGTGCAGGGACCACCCATGGAAGGCCGCAGGGCCAGGCCAGCTTACACACCTCTTGCATGCAGTTTTATTTTTTGAGAAATTAAATTAGTTGCCAACATTAAAAAAAAAAAAAAGGTAAAAGAAAGGACATTTTTTTAAACTTATTTTTCTCACTTTTGCCTAAAATCTCTGAAAACCTGGAACAAGTCTGCCCACCCCACCATGCAACCATGGGAGCTGAGTGGCAGTAACCTCTTCTACATTCTGCCCTGTCTACACCTGGCTTCATGCATCTGTCACCTGGACTCTAAAGGGATTTAGGACCCCTCCCCAAATTCAATTCCCCAGGGGGGACGAGGGCTGCCCAGGACACAGAGGAAGTCAGTAGTCAGGCTGGGCCAAACCTACCCAGGTGCCCTCCCCATAATACATGCTGGCAGTGTCCAGCCCTGCCCAGGCTGAGCTGACTTCGGCAATGATCAGCTTGGTTCAGAACACCTGGGGGTTTTGTAGCCCTAAAATGGGTCTCTTGGAATACCTGGAGCCCCTAAAACACCTGGACAGGTACCAGGGTGTTGTGTCCTGGGTGTTGGCAGAAATCAGCCCCAGGCAGGTCTTAAACTTTGCATTCCTTGCATTTCCAGAAAATTGGAAAAGAAATGTGGATTCTTTGCATTTGGGGACTGCTTAAACCCAGGTGCAACAAAGTCTAATGGTGACAAGTCTCTGAGGTAAGGGACGAGTGGACCAATACATCAGCAGGATGGCTGACAGGGCCAGCATGCGGAGCTGTCCTCGGTGCTGTGTGAACTGCCGAGAGGAACTGCGCCCCAGGCCTGCCCGCACCCCCAGCTGGAGCCCTCGTCCTTAACATAGGACCTCTGGAGGAGCCGCTGTGCTCAGCTGAGCCCTCCCCGGCCCTCCCTGACCACCCTTCCACTCTCCAATCCAGGCACTACCCCCACTCCATCCCCCACCCCTCCGGCCCCTCACGGTGCCAGTTTCTGCCTTTCACTTGCTCCTGGGACTTCTCACCATCTGGCATCATCTCGCTTATCCGGGTCCTTGTTGACTGCTGCCCCACCTCACCATAATACAAGCTCCATGAGGGAAGGGCAGAGATCTTGCCTGTCTTGTCCAATTCTACGACTGAGCCCCACCAATTCAGGAAAGCCCATGTTCAGACCTCGACTTCGCCGTCCTGCAGCCATGGGTCCTGAGCCAGGCCACCTGACTTCTCTGACCTCAGCTCCCACATGGAACTAGTGGCAGCATCTCCCGCCGGGGGGGGGGGGGGGCGTGGGGACAGCAACAAAGTCCAGTCCCAGGAACGCTTAGACCCAAGCCCGCTCCACTCTAACTCCCCTCCACAGTTAAACATTACCTCTCATCTAGGTTTTCTTACTGGCAAAGTGAGAGCAGCAAGGGCTGCTATTCCACCCCGTCAGGGGCTACGAAGGTGTTAGCAGGGAACTTTCCCTCCTGAGCCTGGAGCTCTCCTGCTAAAGAGATGATACCATGTGAACCTCCCCCCCCCCCCCCAAGGTATGCTGGGCGAGTCGTCATTGTCAGGAAGAAATTACAGGAATTTCTATGTGAAATTATTCCTGTTGGCTCCCAAAGCACCTCTACCATAACATGGAGGCTCCCACATGGACCCTGGAGAATGGGGGGCAGAGGAGGAAGCCTCGGGCCAGCCAGGGTGCCAGAGGGGTCAACATCCTGAGACCAGACTGTCTGGGGTCCCCACGGAGTACCCCAGGTGCCCACACGTGTCTGTCAGATGGAGGAGCATTCCCTGGGCTCTGAGAGCCATTTCCCTCTAGGAGTCCCTGGGCCTCTCTTTGAAGGAGGAAGTGACGGAGGGCTCGGCGGCCCAGACTCCTGCTCTGCCTCCAGGGCTTGCTGGAGCTTCTCTGGAAATCCACGCTGTGGATATTAAATCCACGCTGTGGTGGGATATTAAATTACTTCCTGTTCTGTGTAAGAGTTCCAGTTACCAGTGGGCAGCTTCAGGATTTCTGTGTCACCAGAGCTGAGGGATGGCAGACTGGTTGGAAGGTGGGAGCCAAGGTTTGCCCTGAAGCTGCATTTACACAGCATCTTACATAAGACCAAGAAAGGTCAAGTGTCTCTCTCGAAGTGGGAGGGCAGAGTAAGAATGTCCCAACTTTCCCTTCCAGCATCCCTTGATGGTGTTGCAGGTAACTTCAGAAATCAGAAACGGCTTGGGGATTGGATGAGCCCATTCTCAGTCACCTCATTGCAATTAAGGACCACTTGGAGAAAGGGTCTGAAGTCCAGCGCCTGAAAAATCTATGTCCTGGGGATGGAAGATGGGGAGGGGGACTTGGAGGGAGGTGCCCAAATGCACACTACCTGTTTCTGAGGCCTGTCCCCTTCCTTGGTCTCTAGGGGACAGAATGTGCTCTTAGATGTAAAGTTCTAATGCTAGTTCCAGCTCACATGACCTAAACGTTATCCCAAGATAGACATTTTCCACCCAAGAAAACCTCCCCACCCTCTCATGACCAATCCCAAGGAGCACCAGGTAATTGACTTGATCTTCCAAGAGTCTAAGCAGCCCACAGGAAGGATGCTAGCATCCCACGGAAAGAGGAAGCAGCACCTGGCTC